>NW_026729798.1:0-37000 GCF_030272615.1 Cryptomeria japonica | reverse complement strand
TTTCTAGATTTAAGTTATTCAAAACGATGGTGTTATGTGTGATGTCCTATTGTCCGCAAAAATCCTGAATTCAAGTGGTTATTGGAGCATTACCTGAACCCGTGGATAATTTGAGTGCAATGCTCTCGCTTGCATTTCCGTTGAACAAAACTCTATCAACTCTTCCATTTGGGGGAAAAACTTGTTCTTTTTCTCTCTAGAATACAAGCACTGCAACTATTATAAATTATGTCACTTACAAAACCCAGCAAAGCTCTAAGATATTATGTATGTCATTTTCTTGAAGACTTTGTATCATCACCTTCCTAGGTATGTTTAAAAAAAACAATTGAATCAACAATATCTTTCTTACAGGTATTATGTCGAATTCCAAAGTGATCTTGTTACAAATTTTGTTGTTCTTTTTCTAATTATTCTATTGGTTCTTTCTTTTCTTTGAATATTTCAAGTGTAAGAATAGTGTACTTTGACATTTCTATATCAAAATGTATTACTTCGTTACTCTAAATTGTTTGCATATTTCTCTCTATATATTTGTTGTCTTGGAGGTCAAAAAACCTAAAGAGATATTTGATTGAGGAAAGGCCCTCACATAACCACCCTAAAACATTATCTTCTTTTCTCTTTACATGCAGGTTCAATTTCTAAAGATGAAGCATAGTCTGGTGATATCTTTTGAAATTCTTCCTTTTTTAATTTTAAAATTTTAGTCTTAATATTTAAATAGTTAAGCTCTTTGTAATTATGTTATTATATATATTTTACACAGTCCCTAAGATCTTCATTTTCATTATACACATATAGAAACTTCTTCTAGGTTGTATTATACATTTCATCAAGAATATGTACTGGACGATGGCACAATGATCACATGTACAAGACGTGTTAGTGTTTGCAGCACACACTTCTAGAAATTTAGTTTATCTTCCGTAATAAATTGTTGCTCTTTATTTTTGTTAAAATATTTTTCTCTATTAAATATAAGGAAGCACCATTACATCCAAAGAGTATATAGAACGAAGCTCAAACCCATTCTTACATATACAGCAGTGACAAAATTAGTGGGTACAAAGTATACGAAACATTACAAAAAAGACTACCCCCCGAATAATCATATATACCATATACATAATCAGTAAATAATATCCCCCACGGGAGACCTAGTGTCCCCCACTATCTCTATCCAAGTAGTCCAGCCTAGTGGACCATCAACCCATCTCAGCTCCCTGCCCCACAAAATGGGATCGACACAGGGATGAATCATTGGGACTGCAACAAGTACATCTAGAGTAGGGTCCCATCTGGTATGAGTCTATAATTCTCTCATGAAGTTTGCCAAGCCTTCCTCAAAGGGAGATCTATCCTCAGAGGTCCCTCTCCATGAGAAGCCACGTGACACTTCCCATGTGAAGATCCAAGTATGGCCATCCTGCAAAAACATATCAAACTTCCTCCGAGCTAGCTGCATAGTCACTGTAACCTGCAAGTCAATTTTGTAAACAATGACTCTCCTCAGAGACTCGGTAAGGGATCTATCTCTGCCATTAAAAAGACTATCATTCTTGAAAGTTTAAAAAAGCCATAACATTTCAAGAGAAGAAATAGACCAAAACGAATTAGCAACTTTTGAGTGGCTTTGAACACTACCAGTAACTGCCTCTGAAATCATAACATTAGAACCCATAGAGATGCCAAACAAGTTCCTTAGCAAGAAGACAGTCAAAGAAGATGTGCTTGACAGACTCGGACATTCTACAGTGGGAGCAAATAGCGATGTCACCATCCCGCTTCCTAATAGGAAGCTTATGCAACAAGAATAACCAACAAAAGGACCTCTTCTTTGGTTCATTTGGTCTCTTCTAAAGGCTAGCAAAGATCTTTAGCCAGGACACAATATTAAGGCCCAAACCCTAGCAAGACTTGGCATGAGAAAGGATGGAATCATCATTGGTAAGGACAGAATAAACAGATTTAGCTTTGACATTATGCAGACGGGAACCATAAGGCCATTTATATAAGAGGAATTCGGAATCATCAAAGAGGCAAGGCTTAGTGAGCCTAAGGGAGGAGAAAGCATGTTTAAGAATGGTGTCGATCTTGTGGGGAGAGGGGAGGACATTGTATTTAGTCAAGATATCATTCTAGCTGAAGAGATGACCATAATTGAGGATATCAGCCATGGTATTAATGCCTTTCGCATCCCGCAGCTTAGCTGGGAACCCTTGTAACAAAGCAAGAGGTTTGCAATTATACTTCAAATTCCACCAAATTGATGTTCACCGAATATTATACTTAAAGTAGAACCACCAGGGGGGGCCCATGAAGCAGGAATGGAAACTGCAAGAGAAGGGAGAGGGGAGTAAAGAAAAGAAGCGAAGGAGAGTCAACCGACACAATGGCAGAGGAATAACTATTGGGATTAACAGGAGGATTGCTGGGATTATTATTTTTAACATGTCTCTTGATTGGGGGGCAATTTTTCCTTATGTTCTCTTCTCTCTTGCACAGAAAATAGGCATTAATACCACGAAGAAATTCAATTGGGCAAGAAATAGACTCACTAATAAACTCGATTTTGAGGTCATTTGGTAGGTCTTGACCCGGATTAAATGTGAGCGAGGCTGGCCGAACTTGGGCCTGTGTGAGGCAAGTCACACACAAACAAGCAGTGGCCTTCGTACAAACCCTTAATCAACCAAGTTGCAGAGCCTAATTCATTCTCTCCCAAACACTTTCCGTTCGATCACTTCTCTAAAACAATTTTTTCGATGAGAGTACCTTTTTTTAATACTAAAACCTTGTTAAAATAATTTTTGAATTCATCTCTAGCCAAGAGATATTTTAGTACAATGTGATATTGCAAGCTTTAAATATTTTGTTTAGCCAAAAATATTAGTTATTTTAAAATCATAATTAAAATAATTAAGTAGTATAAGAATAGACAACTCATCCTAGTGTACTGTACAAGGCTTGTGCTCAAGCGATGTCAGTATTCCTTCTGTAAGAACCAAATTTGATAGACTATTTTTTTGTGAAGCCAATGTTCCCACACAAAAACCTTTTGCATATCAAAAATAGAAAGCTACGAAATCTTTCCAAAAAATATTCTACCGCTATGTAAAATCTTAATTTATCTTATCTATTGTAAAATCTTATGAGTTTAACAATCAAATCAATAACATTGTGGTCAGATACCTTTTTACATATAACATGGCACATTCCAAATCTTTCATAACAACAATGTATATGATCCCAATCTTTTGATAGAATAGTTTACCACTAGAATTCTCCTTTCCATCTAACACTTCCCCTCCGTCGAAAGAGGTCTTTTATGATGATACAGCCCTCCATGCCTCTCTTTATTGAATGCAAAATTTAGACCAATTCATTTACACCATTTTCAATATTTTCTAGCCAAGAACACACTCATTAAAGTGGTGCCCATCTTTGATTAAATTAATAATGTTTTAATAATTTAAAACCTCAATCTCTAGAATCTGTTGGAGGACTTGCACATATTGTACACAAATAGGTCTCGTCCTACAATTTTCTTTCAACAAACACGAAAAAATTCACATTTAAATATTACGAGGAACCAACCTTCCATGTTGACACAATTTCCTATTGTGCATATCGTAACTACTAGATGAATGTCCTCGGTAGTTTCTCCTTCTAGGAGATTGCCTTTAAGCTTCCTTGGAAGAACCTT
The DNA here is from genome assembly GCF_030272615.1 of Cryptomeria japonica. Classification (NCBI taxonomy): domain Eukaryota; kingdom Viridiplantae; phylum Streptophyta; class Pinopsida; order Cupressales; family Cupressaceae; genus Cryptomeria; species Cryptomeria japonica. The sequence continues at coordinate 33,291 of NW_026729798.1, read as the reverse complement.
TGGAACATCTCAACCTCTAAGCTATATTGATATTGTTTACTTTATTTTTTGATATCAATCTCTATTATTTTGAACTATGCATGTGCTCATAGATTTTGATATATAAAGACGGGTCATCAAAACACGCACCCTAAGTTAAATGATAAAATTCAATAAATAAAATATAATTCTGTTGATTACCTTTGCATCGCTTTGCATGACTATAAATAATCTATAAGTATAGAGCTTCTACTCAATCAGCTCCTACTGATACCCTAGGTATTCCTCCCCCTTGAAATAATTACACTAATTCCAAGTTATAACAACAAACCACAAACATAATAAAAACTTCTAAAACTTTTGTTGAACTACTACTATAGTGAATCAAAAGCTTCAATACTTCACGAGAATATCTAAATCTCTATACATTATAATAAAAATTGGCTTAATGATTGAAAAATAGGGAATTGAGGATCTCTAACATTGATCAATGCAAACTAACTTAGATCCCAATACTTATATTAGATTGGGAAGAATCATAAGCCTACTTGCTGTCCCTAAGAAAGAGCTAGGCACTTGGATTAATATCCCTTTATCGCAAAATATCGGTATAGTGAATTTTGTGGGAGTCCTTAGTGAAATAGGTTAAAAAAGGAAAAAGACTAAATTTGATAGAATGTAGAAGATACAGAATGAAATAAAAAAAGAGTAAAGTGGATATGAGATGGAGTCACATATAGAGGAACTTGGCACTAAAATTTGGACCTAACTATGCTAGACAGAAGATTTTGACACACATAATTGAAGGTGATAGAGGTTTATGAGATGGTCAGAAAACAAAACTAGGAAGCTTTGTTTACCTTTCCCAGAAAGTATTGTTCAAATTAGCAAGACAAATGAATTGGGTTCCCTAGTATTAGAATTCTAAACAACGTTAGATAGCTAGACTTTTAAATGAGAAAGGGAGTTGCATTTATATGCAACTTGGAAACCTTTTCCAAATATTCTTTCAGTATAGGATGACAAACAAAGGTTCAAACACACAAATTTCAAGGATGTCTTTCATCTCTCAAAGTTTGAGCCCATTTTACCATGACAGAGACACTAGGTGCCCTAGTTCTAGAAAAATGGTGTACCAAAATACACGCGAATAGGGGGAATAACCTAATTTACCAAAGCGGTCCTGAAATCAGACCCATAAATACATAAATTAAGCACATGCTAAAATGTATTATAATCCTAATGTGATTTTGTTAAGGTCAACAATTTATGACAGGAAATATTGCCTCCATCGGGGCTAAGAACTTATGCTCATATCCATATTAGAAGAGGGAGAAATTAGACATGCTTTCTTGAGAACAGTTAAGGGATAGGATGGCTCAAAGTTTGAAAGGGTTGCATCCTCCAAGACTTAGGCTACCATTAATCCATATTACCAAAATAAAAGGTCAAGAATGTAAAAAAAAAAAGTAAAATATATCTTCAAAGCACAAGGTTAGAAAAATAATTGATCAAAATCAAAAATATGCACGGAGAATACACATCACATGCATGAAGAATACATGTAGCATACACTACTAACAAAGTATGGCATCTAGAAATAGTAATATCTTCACACTCCTACTAGTGAGCCATATCCACAGTCAGAAGGTGTGACTTCTAGGACCAGAAATATCCTTAGATACTAACAAGGAGTAATGTCCACACAAATCATGGCCTCTAAAACTAGCAATATCCACAGATGCTTACTAGGAGCCATATCCACAAGGGTTCATAACTCATAGGTTGAACAGATGTTATTATAGATGGATCATGAACATGTGAAGACCTCATGTGCTAGTAAAAAATCTCAGATTTACTAGGTTATCTTAATACCAGCTATACCAAAGACTACTAGCCAAGAAATAACATTATTTGTTCCATAATTTTGATAGAGTGTTGACAAGCATTTTGGGTAGTATACATTAGAAAATAAGGACATTGCATGCCCTCAACATAATCAAGTTGAGGTGATTCCACATACAAACACCGTACAAGAACACATAACGGATCCAAAGATCGTGGATTAGCATGAATATGTGGAAAATAATGTATATCAATATAAAAAATAATAATTAATCTCAAACCAAAAATACAATGGACTTTAAATTACAAAGGAGGAGGAATACATAACATAAAGCAAATGATTCTAGGTCAACATGAAAAAGAATTAAATGCATCAACACTTTGTATCATCCCCGTCAGAGCACAAATCAAATGTACAACAAAAGAGTATTTATGAAAAAATGGAAGAATGATGATGCGGATAGAATAATGTCACAAGAGTGTCAATTCCTTTGTCTCCTTGTGCCAATAAAGTGCCACAAGTCATCCTAAGACAATTTATAAAAGAAAAGACTTATCAAGAAGCACATTACATAGTATAAGTTAAACTCAAGAACGCGTAAGCATGGATATTCCCCCAAGATTAGGTCAACTTAGCTTGGTACCCCATTTAAAAAATCGTGAGCATGTGTTGTGGCTTATGGACCATTCATTATAGAGCCCCTTTAGCTCATCAATCCATAAGTAGGAGATAATTTCAAAAGCAATTCAAATGATGCTATTGCTATCAAAATCAAACTTTGTAGCTTTCAAGTCAAGCTCGTTGACCCATGTTTCATGAGAACTGGTTCACAAGAACCCATCTCTGATGACAATGAACGGTACACTTGGAACTAATTACATCTAGGTGGTGCCGACAAAGGTAAGGAATTGGATCTTCCCAAGAGGTCACTCAGTCTAGTAATATTGATGGAAATATCATAGTTTTACTTGCGATAGAAAATATTTCCTATATATAAATTAATGAGCTAAACGGGCTCTATAAGGAAAGGTTCATAAGGCAAAACACTTCATGAACGTTCTCCAAATGGGTTAGCAAGCTACATGAGCTTAGCCTTGGTAAAAAATTCTTTGTTATGTGCACTTAAGTCAAAGCAGTGTTGTAATGGTTAAATGCACTTGAGTCGGAGTAGTTATCAATTTTTGAGCTAAAGGGGATCTATAGTCAGTGGTTCATAAGGAACAACACTTGATGATTTTTTTAAAATGGGGTAGCAAGCTAATTGGGCTTAATCTGTGGTGAAACTTCATGGTTAAGGATACTTGAGTTGCAATAGTACTCAGATGAGTTACTTCCTGAGAAGGCACAATTATTGACCTCTTTTAGAATCACCTAGATGCAATGAGTGCTAATTTTACCCTTCATTCAAATGAGATATCTATTCTTGTGAACCAATACTCATGAAACATGAGCCAATGAGTTTGAATCTAAAACTGCACATTTGAATGCTAATAGAAATATTATAATTTAAATCACTTTCAAAATTTTCCGGCCAAGGAAGCCCTCACTAAAGTGATGCCTATCATTGATTCTATTCATAATAATTTTGTATTAAAACCTCAATCTCTACTATTTCCTAGAGGCAGAGCACATATTATCCAGAAATATGTATCGCACTCCACTTTTTTTATTGTAAATACAACAAATTCAAAATTTAACTCTTACTAGGAACCAATTTTTTATGTCGATGTTACGATAGCAAATGGCATCATCCAATGCATATTATATTTAATTATGTAGGTAAATTATCAACATCATATCAGCATTAATAACTAAATAATCAATACTATTAAATCAACGGCTAAGACAACTTATTCCTAATACTCTCGCATATAGCACAAAAAATGTGTTTATTTAGTCTATTTATTAGGTTGTGTGCTTGTAACGTTAAAAAGATAATCAGATGTCAAACAAAAGAAATGATAAGCTATAAGGCATATAAGACTTTGAATTTAATACACATGTTACGTGCAACTGTAATTGTGTACGATGTTGAAGCATTAGTCTAGGTGCGCCATGGGAAAGTCGTCTCTATGGTCATCAATGGGACTAATTTAGAAATAATTTATATGTGGGTAGGGATCAAGAGTGCATAATAGGACACAGAAAGTCATGTGTCGCAGTGGAAAGTACCCAATAGCTACACTCAGTAATTGTGCATGTCTCTCTAAACTATACATATTGTTTTTCAATGACTCAAGTCGTATAATAGATTTCTTGGAGTTCATTGTTATATTGAATTCAATTGTTTGTGCAATTTTGTTGAAAATTCAACAAAACTAATTTTTTGTTGATATCACTCGGAAAAAATATTGTTAGAGTTAACTGATTGTACGAGTAAATATTAAATTCATTTTATTAACCTCGCTCGACTAATTCTTCTATTTTTCAGCTCGATTTGAAGAGTCTGTGTGCATAGAATTTCTACTTTAGACTTTTCTGAAGTAACTTGAATATTTTATAAAAATATATCTTCTTTTCAAGGAAAATTAAAAAAACAAGTAATAAAAAATGACATTGGGAATAAAGGCCATAATACTCTAAAATATAAACAGTCCATATTATTTATTAGTTTAAATGAATCTTCGAAAACGTTTCTATCATTTTTATTTTAAAATATATTATTATCACTCTAACTTTCTAATACTAATATAAATATTTAGGCTAATTATATTCATTAAAAACTAACAAACTCTTTTGTATTAAAACTCGAAATAAGAATAAATGAATAAATTATAAGAGGGACTTCGATAAACTTGATAAATTTATGTTGCCTTAGAAATAAAAGAAGTAAACATAATAATTGAATAAGAGTTGTTGCAAGTTTCAAGTGGGAATGAAAGATTATGATATTCGGCTTGGGATTTGTTTGGCCACAAAACCTTAAAGGAAAATTAATCTTTAATAAAATACACTTACCTAAACAAGTCATAAAGGTGCGTATGTAACATGTGATAAAAGATAATGATAATAAAAATATGTATGTGCTTGAGATCTAAAATAGGTAACGCGAAAATCGCACATAAATTGGACATAAATTGTTGGACGGGAACTCTTTCGCATGAGACAAGTTCCACCTATTTTATGAACGAAGTAGGTGTCAAGTATTGCATTATTATGTATAACAATAGTAATGAAGAACTAAGGTGTAAAATCTATCCTATCAATGTCGAATATAGACTAAATAATATGTTTTTACTTCTAAAATTTTCCTTTTTCTTAATCGCAATTTGAAAATTATCATAATTAATAATAAACTAGTGTGGACCTAATCGGCACAAATGAAATAGTGCATGTTGACTGGGAAGTTGGGATTATCTCAATTGGAATATGGAATAGTAGAAGTCTAAAAGTATTTGGGATTAAAACAAGTAATGTGAGGAAGCATCCCTAGCGTTTCTAACTCCTAATCCATAGTGGCAACGTGGAAACCAATTTAAAAACGCCAAGCCTTAATTGTAGAAAGAACAATGATATTAAATGATCAAACTAGGACATATTTACCTAATAAATGTGTGTCTTCATTGTCTGCATGACTCTATGGATCTATTGAGAACCTCTAGTATCTTGAACGCGACTAAAAATGATTGATTTGGGGTCCACAATAGGCACTTGGTAGCTCGTGTTGCAAGATTCTATAATTCTAGCAGCTAATACTGTTCAATTATCCGCCTAGGATGGTCTTTTCTTCATCAGAAAAACCTCTACAACTTTTGGAGGTTCTGACTCATTAAATTTATGTCCTAATTACTTCTATCACTTTCTTTTCTACTCTATATATTTCTCTCTAGAATATCCGTATAATTATGTTTTTGAGAATGATAACCCTAAGAAATAAAAGGTTGCATCGGCAGCCTCCCTCAATAATAAGTCCTCTTATAGAATTTCCGGCTAATATTTAAAACTAAATATTTTTTTGGAACAAAAATATATTTTTTTGATGAGCCCACTTGGTTGCAGCTAGTACCTCACGAGATCTTAGGCTCTTAAATTGAAAACTATATAAGAGGCATCAATTTTATAAAGAGAATATTTTATAAACATGGCATTAAATAACTACAAACGGTTCTCTTTAAAATGTTATTTTTCCCTAAATGTTTTATGAAGAGCGCACAGAATGGGAAAATCGAGAATTATTAACACACAAAATGTGGAATGAGTTGCAAGGCATGAAAAGAGGGGGGCGTTTCGAAAGTAGATGGGTTTTCCCGTAAAACCTTTCAATAGATTGCATGTAGCTAGACATTAGGTACGACATGGTGTGCTGCTTTTGTGAAGGAGTAAAATATGGATTCTTCTAAAGGTCTAATGCTCTCTACCATTGTGGAACCCATCTTGCCTAGTATTGGACCAATGAAACCCTCAAATCAGTTCTACACACCTAATTTGTAGCTCGATTTGTAATAAGAATCTTCGAGGAACCATTTGCTTTTGGATTTCTATAAGTAATATGCACCTTGGAGGTTTTTTATTGGGGATTCATGACAGGGTGCCTCGTGACTACTCGTGTCAACTTCATTTCCGTGGTGTATTTATGTATTTGCTATCGGTGTAACGCTGAAAGTCATTGCACATAACTGCAATGGGTCCTTCCGTAGTAGATGTGGATTATCTCCTAGCTATTGTGGAGTTATACGAATGCTTGAATGCATGACTAATCTTAAATTTATGTGTTCTGTTGAGATGTAGAGGTGTAGAGCATAATTGTCTTTACAATTGGTTTATGCAAATACCGATAACCTTCTCTTGCCCTAACTTTGTTCTCAATTCGAGAGGCATCGATCTTGATGACCTATTAGTCGATCCATCATTAGAGAATAAATATTTAATTTCTTCAAGCCTATTTATTGGAGGCAGGGTATAGGTGACGTATCGAACTTATTTTGCAAGGTCACGTTCCAACCTTTTCAATGGAGGACCGGTAGCGTCTCAAATTGATATTCTATGAATGTATTGTAACCATGGATGTCGCTAAATGATACATTCCAGACATGTGTGCTATGGAGGCTTGAGATTTTTCGAAACTCTTTCTCAAGAATCGTACTTATGCGTATTCTCTTCTTGTGGTTACTTCCATTCTTCCCCCTCTCTCACTCCCGTTCTCCTCTAAGCATTGCTTGCATTCAAAAAATCTCCTATGTGAAAGGTCGATGAAAAAAGAGAAGCCATCCACTTTATGAGTATAGTTCGTTTGCTCTTGTGTGAGACTGGCATTATATTTTCCTAACAAATCCCTGGTTATAGAAACAAATATTCTGTTGATCCTTCTGGGTAGTGTGTAAGTTCGGCTATAGCTATTTTGGCTCCAAAATGTTATATTCGTACGTCGTGTTATATGGCATTCGCGTGTTATTGACCGTCGACAACGCGATTAACGGCTGTGATTTTCACGAATGTCATATAACACGACGTACGAATATAACATTTTGGAGCCAGAATAGCTGCGTCCTGTAAGCTCCACATGCCTTCAATGGTGAGTTAATATAAAACAATCTTTGAAAAAAGAAAAGAGCACTGCATCGATCACGCATCACAAATCAGGCAGCTTGTAGAACAAGAGAAACGTGAGGCTGAAGTGAGGATAAGAGTTTGTATGGATTAATCACATGTAACATGTATGTATAGCTGTGTACAAGGCCGGAGCCTGAAAAAATGGGGCGTGTCTGTGTGTATTAACAATTAATCAGAAAAGCTTGCCGGCAAATTTGGAGGCAGAATCTGCAAGAGGAGAATGAGGATCGCGACCCAGCTGCAAGGCCAATCTCCAATGGAATAGCTCTCCGTTTTCTCTCTCCTCTGGATCTGCCTCGCTCAGAGTGTCTGAGATGGAGGAGTCCAGCAAATGGTAGAATCCTGCGCAGTTTCTGTACATCTCAAAAACCATTCCGACCTGACCTGCATGGCTGAGTGTGTTGCCCACAACACCCAACACGCCCGCCACCATTGACATAGATAACATTGCGCCATTCAAATTCAGTGCCCCTGCAATCCCAGTGAGCAACGGGCCGGCTATTGCAAGAATACTGTTTGCTCCCAGTACTTTGCGGCTGAGCCCCACATACTCTGCAATATCACCAGTTTTAAGCGTCTCCGAAATACCTCTCAACTCTTCCTCTACCTCTGCACTCCATCCATTGATGGTTGTGTTGTTGTCAGTATGGGGCTTAGTTGCCAGAAACGCGACGTTCTCCCGTCGTTTCGCGTTTCAACGGGAGAAACGCGTTTCTCGTTTCTAACGGCCGTTTCTGCAGCGTTTGTAATATGTTTTCAGCGTTTGTAATATGTTTTCCATTGTTTTGATTTGTCAGTCAAATAATTGTTTTCCCTTATAAGTGGGGTAAAGTAATTGTTTTTAAAGTAAGTAAATGTTTTAAATGGTAAAGTAATTGTTTTTAAAGTAAAGTAAATGTTTTAAATGGTAAAGTAATTGTTTTTAACAGGTTTTTATAGTAAAGTAAATGTTTTAAACAGATTTGACAGTAAAGTAATTGATTTTTATTGATTTAACATTGACACAGTGATTTTTTTTGGCATGTGAAATTGCATGTTTCATGGTTTAACTTTAGATTAACTAGTAGATGCAGATTATAGTTTTCTATGTCATGTTAGTTACATTAAATATATAACTTTAACTAACATTAATTATACAGCCTCATGCAAAATATTTCAATATAATTATCTACAATTCATGCAATGCAATATCTAGATAATTTATCTCCTAATATAAATATCTACGGTTCATGCAATGTAATATCTTAATATAATTTATGTTTATCTTCCACTAATGTTTCAGAATATCAAGCTGAAATAAAGTTTTTTAATGAAAATATATATAAAACTCCATGTTTTTTCATTTATGTAAAATAATTTTTTATAATTATATATATATATATATATATATATATATATATATATATATATATATATATATATACGTTTCTTATACGCAACCTTTAACTATTCGGTTTCTCGTCACGTTGCCGTTGCGGTTGCGTTTCTCGTTTCTCGTTTCTGGTAACTAAGGTATGGGGACGTCGGTTCTGTGTTTGATGATATTGTTCATGTTGAGGCCACCACACTGTCGGTCGTACAATCTTGGGAAATTTGTCGAGCATACCGGGGAAGAGAGGCAGAGGATAAGCCTCATCCAATGCAAGCACCGCTTTGTAGGCCTTGGCGAGGAAGGATTCTGCACACTTGTCCTGACGAAGGTGGGGAGGCAGAGCAAGGTTTGTGTGGATGTCAGTGTTGAGCTGACGGAAGAGCCGCGCCGCCATTCTCTGCTCCTCCGCTAGCTGCGAAGGCTGGATTTTGTTTACACCGCACATCAAAGCTGTGGAGAAGCCATACAAAAGTGTGGCGACAACGTTATTACTATCGTTGTTGGGTAAAGCCTGGAGAATGAGCGCGGCGAGCGTGATGTTGGTGAGGGAAGCGAGGAGGAGTTTGTTCCATCCGTCTCTTTGCTCTGCCAGGACACCGTGCATTTCTGCCCGGTCTGCCGCTGCTGCCGCCACCAAACGCAGCTTTGCCACAACCATCTCTTCATCTTTGTTCGGGTTTTGGTCCATGTGAAACTGGGTTAGCGGGCGTATGAACAAGTCAGCTTGCTTCTGCTGCAGGTATCTTGTGCTTGTGCTTGGACCATCCAACGAAGCCACAATCATTGCGGGGCCACTCTCACGACGATCAAGATTTATACGCCATGATTTATTCGCATAATTCGCTAATCTTACATGACCATGTTTCTGTGTCACTGTCTGCAAAGCTGTGTTACTCTTAAGAGCTCTTGTTAGCTTCAGAGCCTCCATAATTATAATTGCGCGTTTCTCTCTTTCCCTCTATGAATTCGATGAAAACAATCAATCCTCAGCTCTAGGAATATGCAGATTATAGGAAAGCCCAATTCCGATTCCCGCTACTCTGTTTATGAAGATGAAGAATAAAAATGTGGGGCGGGCATTTATAAAGGATCCTAGTCTCCACTCGGACCTATTCTGCGGTCGACAATAGAGACGTTGGAATTGAACGAGCTTGCGAGAGTTACATCATCTTACCCAGTCAACTTGACCCGGCCTCCTCCTGATTTTGTTGTTCCCTTCATTATTCTATTTTTTAATTTTTATTTGATTATTTCAAGTGTTTCCATAGCGTAATTGAAACTTTTCTATCTCACAATCCATTAATTTATTATTTTAAATAATTTTCATGTTAGTCTTTCAATATAGTATAGGTGAGAAAACCAAGACAAGGTTTTTGATAAGAAATGCCCTCGAATAGACACTTAACCATTATATGATTTCATTTCTAAATTTGAAGCGCAACTGTTATTTCTTTATAAGAATCTTTCCTTCTTCATTTTGATCATTCAATTTTGACCCATCTCTAATTTTGGTAAGTTTGGGGCTCCATTCTACGCATTCTTCATGATAATTTAGTTGTACCCATTCTATTTGTGGAGCCTCATTCAATTTTGACCCATTTCCAGTTTTGGTAAGTTTGGGATTCAATTCTACGCATTCTTCGTGATAATTTAGTGGTACCCATTCTACTTGGATGCTTGGATGGAATCTAGTTGTGGAACCTCGTTTCATCTAAGACAATATAGATCAAATTTATTATGAAAGAATACTAATGTAGAGAGTATGTTTTGACAATATAGATCCTTCTTCATTCGCCTATTTTCTCTTTCTTTCAATGACTCATTCACACTATAGCTTTTAGTTTGCCTTCAAGCCATGTTTAATATGAAACTTGATCTTCTACTCTTATAGAAGATTGCGAACGTGGAGTTTAAGTTCTACAAATTATTTCATGTATATTTATTTATAGAAGCACTACCTTTTTATCAATTAAAATAATTTAATATAAATAGATCAAACAATCAGAAAAAGAAATTTAAGCAATAATTGTCAATACTTACAAGTAAAATAGATAATATTTTTAAGTAAACAAACGAAATTAAAAGTGAATATATATATATACTTCCTTATTCCTTACATGTTTTATATAATTAATTTTTATATCTCATTTTTTGTGTATGTACAAGTTTTATAGTATATGTTTTTTATTAGATTAAGTGTTGAAGAGCCCAAACCCATTATACATCCAAATGGAAAACCATCAGTCAAAAAACAAAACAAGGGCTTCAAGCTCAAGCCGACCATCCAAACAAATGGAGGGTTTTTAAATTGTTTGTAGAACAACTACTACTAACAAATATCAGAAATAACGACCAAGAATTGGCTAACAACAAAGAAAAGAAAAAAGAAATAACAAAGGGGGCACTAAGACATATAGCCCCACCCATCAAGCATCTCCTCCTAAGAGATCTATGTTATTTCTTAATGTGTGTGTACATTTCTTAGTGTGTTTTTCCACATACTTGAGTACATAAACCCTTATATTGCATCCTATTGAAATTATCATATGTAAGAGAAAAGGGATTGAGAGCTACACACACCCTAAACTACTTAGTTTCTTCAATGAGGACTATTTCCTATGATGCAAGTGTAGTGCCAAAAATATTGCACACTCTTGTAATTTCACACCTCACCGTGTCCTCATATTAGCCCTCTAATTTATAAAACACTTTAATTACAAAATCCTAACACATAAATTTGATGTTTCTGAAAATTTCATGATGGATTTGACTTTCTAGATTTAAGTTATTCAAAACGATGGTGTTATGTGTGATGTCCTACTGTCCGCAAAAATCCTGAATTCAAGTGGTTATTGGAGCATTACCTGAACCCGTGGATAATTTGAGTGCAATGCTCTCGCTTGCATTTCCGTTGAACAAAACTCTATCAACTCTTCCATTTGGGGGAAAAACTTGTTCTTTTTCTCTCTAGAATACAAGCACTGCAACTATTATAAATTATGTCACTTACAAAACCCAGCAAAGCTCTAAGATATTATGTATGTCATTTTCTTGAAGACTTTGTATCATCACCTTCCTAGGTATGTTTAAAAAAAACAATTGAATCAACAATATCTTTCTTACAGGTATTATGTCGAATTCCAAAGTGATCTTGTTACAAATTTTGTTGTTCTTTTTCTAATTATTCTATTGGTTCTTTCTTTTCTTTGAATATTTCAAGTGTAAGAATAGTGTACTTTGACATTTCTATATCAAAATGTATTACTTCGTTACTCTAAATTGTTTGCATATTTCTCTCTATATATTTGTTGTCTTGGAGGTCAAAAAACCTAAAGAGATATTTGATTGAGGAAAGGCCCTCACATAACCACCCTAAAACATTATCTTCTTTTCTCTTTACATGCAGGTTCAATTTCTAAAGATGAAGCATAGTCTGGTGATATCTTTTGAAATTCTTCCTTTTTTAATTTTAAAATTTTAGTCTTAATATTTAAATAGTTAAGCTCTTTGTAATTATGTTATTATATATATTTTACACAGTCCCTAAGATCTTCATTTTCATTATACACATATAGAAACTTCTTCTAGGTTGTATTATACATTTCATCAAGAATATGTACTGGACGATGGCACAATGATCACATGTACAAGACATGTTAGTGTTTGCAGCACACACTTCTAGAAATTTAGTTTATCTTCCGTAATAAATTGTTGCTCTTTATTTTTGTTAAAATATTTTTCTCTATTAAATATAAGGAAGCACCATTACATCCAAAGAGTATATAGAACGAAGCTCAAACCCATTCTTACATATACAGCAGTGACAAAATTAGTGGGTACAAAGTATACGAAACATTACAAAAAAGACTACCCCCCGAATAATCATATATACCATATACATAATCAGTAAATAATATCCCCCACGGGAGACCTAGTGTCCCCCACTATCTCTATCCAAGTAGTCCAGCCTAGTGGACCATCAACCCATCTCAGCTCCCTGCCCCACAAAATGGGATCGACACAGGGATGAATCATTGGGACTGCAACAAGTACATCTAGAGTAGGGTCCCATCTGGTATGAGTCTATAATTCTCTCATGAAGTTTGCCAAGCCTTCCTCAAAGGGAGATCTATCCTCAGAGGTCCCTCTCCATGAGAAGCCACGTGACACTTCCCATGTGAAGATCCAAGTATGGCCATCCTGCAAAAACATATCAAACTTCCTCCGAGCTAGCTGCATAGTCACTGTAACCTGCAAGTCAATTTTGTAAACAATGACTCTCCTCAGAGACTCGGTAAGGGATCTATCTCTGCCATTAAAAAGACTATCATTCTTGAAAGTTTAAAAAAGCCATAACATTTCAAGAGAAGAGATAGACCAAAACGAATTAGCAACTTTTGAGAGGCTTTGAACACTACCAGTAACTGCCTCTGAAATCATAACATTAGAACCCATAGAGATGCCAAACAAGTTCCTTAGCAAGAAGACAGTCAAAGAAGATGTGCTTGACAGACTCGGACATTCTACAGTGGGAGCAAATAGCAATGTCACCATCCCGCTTCCTAATAGGAAGCTTATGCAACAAGAATAACCAACAAAAGGACCTCTTCTTTGGTTCATTTGGTCTCTTCTAAAGGCTGGCAAAGATCTTTAGCCAGGACACAATATTAAGGCCCAAACCCTAGCAAGACTTGGCATGAGAAAGGATGGAATCATCATTGGTAAGGACAGAATAAACAGATTTAGCTTTGACATTATGCAGACGGGAACCATAAGGCCATTTATATAAGAGGAATTCGGAATCATCAAAGAGGCAAGGCTTAGTGAGCCTAAGGGAGGAGAAAGCATGTTTAAGAATGGTGTCGATCTTGTGGGGAGAGGGGAGGACATTGTATTTAGTCAAGATATCATTCTAGCTGAAGAGATGACCATAATTGAGGATATCAGCCATGGTATTAATGCCTTTCGCATCCCGCAGCTTAGCTGGGAACCCTTGTAACAAAGCAAGAGGTTTGCAATTATACTTCAAATTCCACCAAATTGATGTTCACCGAATATTATACTTAAAGTAGAACCACCAGGGGGGGCCCATGAAGCAGGAATGGAAACTGCAAGAGAAGGGAGAGGGGAGTAAAGAAAAGAAGCGAAGGAGAGTCAACCGACACAATGGCAGAGGAATAACTATTGGGATTAACAGGAGGATTGCTGGGATTATTATTTTTAACATGTCTCTTGATTGGGGGGCAATTTTTCCTTATGTTCTCTTCTCTCTTGCACAGAAAATAGGCATTAATACCACGAAGAAATTCAATTGGGCAAGAAATAGACTCACTAATAAACTCGATTTTGAGGTCATTTGGTAGGTCTTGACCCGGATTAAATGTGAGCGAGGCTGGCCGAACTTGGGCCTGTGTGAGGCAAGTCACACACAAACAAGCAGTGGCCTTCGTACAAACCCTTAATCAACCAAGTTGCAGAGCCTAATTCATTCTCTCCCAAACACTTTCCGTTCGATCACTTCTCTAAAACAATTTTTTCGATGAGAGTACCTTTTTTTAATACTAAAACCTTGTTAAAATAATTTTTGAATTCATCTCTAGCCAAGAGATATTTTAGTACAATGTGATATTGCAAGCTTTAAATATTTTGTTTAGCCAAAAATATTAGTTATTTTAAAATCATAATTAAAATAATTAAGTAGTATAAGAATAGACAACTCATCCTAGTGTACTGTACAAGGCTTGTGCTCAAGCGATGTCAGTATTCCTTCTGTAAGAACCAAATTTGATAGACTATTTTTTTGTGAAGCCAATGTTCCCACACAAAAACCTTTTGCATATCAAAAATAGAAAGCTACGAAATCTTTCCAAAAAATATTCTACCGCTATGTAAAATCTTAATTTATCTTATCTATTGTAAAATCTTATGAGTTTAACAATCAAATCAATAACATTGTGGTCAGATACCTTTTTACATATAACATGGCACATTCCAAATCTTTCATAACAACAATGTATATGATCCCAATCTTTTGATAGAATAGTTTACCACTAGAATTCTCCTTTCCCATCTAACACTTCCCCTCCGTCGAAAGAGGTCTTTTATGATGATACAGCCCTCCATGCCTCTCTTTATTGAATGCAAAATTTAGACCAATTCATTTACACCATTTTCAATATTTTCTAGCCAAGAACACACTCATTAAAGTGGTGCCCATCTTTGATTAAATTAATAATGTTTTAATAATTTAAAACCTCAATCTCTAGAATCTGTTGGAGGACTTGCACATATTGTACACAAATAGGTCTCGTCCTACAATTTTCTTTCAACAAACACGAAAAAATTCACATTTAAATATTACGAGGAACCAACCTTCCATGTTGACACAATTTCCTATTGTGCATATCGTAACTACTAGATGAATGTCCTCGGTAGTTTCTCCTTCTAGGAGATTGCCTTTAAGCTTCCTTGGAAGAACCTTTGGAACATCTCAACCTCTAAGCTATATTGATATTGTTTACTTTATTTTTTGATATCAATCTCTATTATTTTGAACTATGCATGTGCTCATAGATTTTGATATATAAAGACGGGTCATCAAAACACGCACCCTAAGTTAAATGATAAAATTCAATAAATAAAATATAATTCTGTTGATTACCTTTGCATCGCTTTGCATGACTATAAATAATCTATAAGTATAGAGCTTCTACTCAATCAGCTCCTACTGATACCCTAGGTATTCCTCCCCCTTGAAATAATTACACTAATTCCAAGTTATAACAACAAACCACAAACATAATAAAAACTTCTAAAACTTTTGTTGAACTACTACTATAGTGAATCAAAAGCTTCAATACTTCACGAGAATATCTAAATCTCTATACATTATAATAAAAATTGGCTTAATGATTGAAAAATAGGGAATTGAGGATCTCTAACATTGATCAATGCAAACTAACTTAGATCCCAATACTTATATTAGATTGGGAAGAATCATAAGCCTACTTGCTGTCCCTAAGAAAGAGCTAGGCACTTGGATTAATATCCCTTTATCGCAAAATATCGGTATAGTGAATTTTGTGGGAGTCCTTAGTGAAATAGGTTAAAAAAGGAAAAAGACTAAATTTGATAGAATGTAGAAGATACAGAATGAAATAAAAAAAGAGTAAAGTGGATATGAGATGGAGTCACATATAGAGGAACTTGGCACTAAAATTTGGACCTAACTATGCTAGACAGAAGATTTTGACACACATAATTGAAGGTGATAGAGGTTTATGAGATGGTCAGAAAACAAAACTAGGAAGCTTTGTTTACCTTTCCCAGAAAGTATTGTTCAAATTAGCAAGACAAATGAATTGGGTTCCCTAGTATTAGAATTCTAAACAACGTTAGATAGCTAGACTTTTAAATGAGAAAGGGAGTTGCATTTATATGCAACTTGGAAACCTTTTCCAAATATTCTTTCAGTATAGGATGACAAACAAAGGTTCAAACACACAAATTTCAAGGATGTCTTTCATCTCTCAAAGTTTGAGCCCATTTTACCATGACAGAGACACTAGGTGCCCTAGTTCTAGAAAAATGGTGTACCAAAATACACGCGAATAGGGGGAATAACCTAATTTACCAAAGCGGTCCTGAAATCAGACCCATAAATACATAAATTAAGCACATGCTAAAATGTATTATAATCCTAATGTGATTTTGTTAAGGTCAACAATTTATGACAGGAAATATTGCCTCCATCGGGGCTAAGAACTTATGCTCATATCCATATTAGAAGAGGGAGAAATTAGACATGCTTTCTTGAGAACAGTTAAGGGATAGGATGGCTCAAAGTTTGAAAGGGTTGCATCCTCCAAGACTTAGGCTACCATTAATCCATATTACCAAAATAAAAGGTCAAGAATGTAAAAAAAAAAAGTAAAATATATCTTCAAAGCACAAGGTTAGAAAAATAATTGATCAAAATCAAAAATATGCACGGAGAATACACATCACATGCATGAAGAATACATGTAGCATACACTACTAACAAAGTATGGCATCTAGAAATAGTAATATCTTCACACTCCTACTAGTGAGCCATATCCACAGTCAGAAGGTGTGACTTCTAGGACCAGAAATATCCTTAGATACTAACAAGGAGTAATGTCCACACAAATCATGGCCTCTAAAACTAGCAATATCCACAGATGCTTACTAGGAGCCATATCCACAAGGGTTCATAACTCATAGGTTGAACAGATGTTATTATAGATGGATCATGAACATGTGAAGACCTCATGGGCTAGTAAAAAATCTCAGATTTACTAGGTTATCTTAATACCAACTATACCAAAGACTACTAGCCAAGAAATAACATTATTTGTTCCATAATTTTGATAGAGTGTTGACAAGCATTTTGGGTAGTATACATTAGAAAATAAGGACATTGCATGCCCTCAACATAATCAAGTTGAGGTGATTCCACATACAAACACCGTACAAGAACACATAACGGATCCAAAGATCGTGGATTAGCATGAATATGTGGAAAATAATGTATATCAATATAAAAAATAATAATTAATCTCAAACCAAAAATACAATGGACTTTAAATTACAAAGGAGGAGGAATACATAACATAAAGCAAATGATTCTAGGTCAACATGAAAAAGAATTAAATGCATCAACACTTTGTATCATCCCCGTCAGAGCACAAATCAAATGTACAACAAAAGAGTATTTATGAAAAAACGGAAGAATGATGATGCAGATAGAATAATGTCACAAGAGTGTCAATTCCTTTGTCTCCTTGTGCCAATAAAGTGCCACAAGTCATCCTAAGACAATTTATAAAAGAAAAGACTTATCAAGAAGCACATTACATAGTATAAGTTAAACTCAAGAACGCGTAAGCATGGATATTCCCCCAAGATTAGGTCAACTTAGCTTGGTACCCCATTTAAAAAATCGTGAGCATGTGTTGTGGCTTATGGACCATTCATTATAGAGCCCCTTTAGCTCATCAATCCATAAGTAGGAGATAATTTCAAAAGCAATTCAAATGATGCTATTGCTATCAAAATCAAACTTTGTAGCTTTCAAGTCAAGCTCGTTGACCCATGTTTCATGAGAACTGGTTCACAAGAACCCATCTCTGATGACAATGAACGGTACACTTGGAACTAATTACATCTAGGTGGTGCCGACAAAGGTAAGGAATTGGATCTTCCCAAGAGGTCACTCAGTCTAGTAATATTGATGGAAATATCATAGTTTTACTTGCGATAGAAAATATTTCCTATATATAAATTAATGAGCTAAACGGGCTCTATAAGGAAAGGTTCATAAGGCAAAACACTTCATGAACGTTCTCCAAATGGGTTAGCAAGCTACATGAGCTTAGCCTTGGTAAAAAATTCTTTGTTATGTGCACTTAAGTCAAAGCAGTGTTGTAATGGTTAAATGCACTTGAGTCGGAGTAGTTATCAATTTTTGAGCTAAAGGGGATCTATAGTCAGTGGTTCATAAGGAACAACACTTGATGATTTTTTTTAAATGGGGTAGCAAGCTAATTGGGCTTAATCTGTGGTGAAACTTCATGGTTAAGGATACTTGAGTTGCAATAGTACTCAGATGAGTTACTTCCTGAGAAGGCACAATTATTGACCTCTTTTAGAATCACCTAGATGCAATGAGTGCTAATTTTACCCTTCATTCAAATGAGATATCTATTCTTGTGAACCAATACTCATGAAACATGAGCCAATGAGTTTGAATCTAAAACTGCACATTTGAATGCTAATAGAAATATTATAATTTAAATCACTTTCAAAATTTTCCGGCCAAGGAAGCCCTCACTAAAGTGATGCCTATCATTGATTCTATTCATAATAATTTTGTATTAAAACCTCAATCTCTACTATTTCCTAGAGGCAGAGCACATATTATCCAGAAATATGTATCGCACTCCACTTTTTTTATTGTAAATACAACAAATTCAAAATTTAACTCTTACTAGGAACCAATTTTTTATGTCGATGTTACGATAGCAAATGGCATCATCCAATGCATATTATATTTAATTATGTAGGTAAATTATCAACATCATATCAGCATTAATAACTAAATAATCAATACTATTAAATCAACGGCTAAGACAACTTATTCCTAATACTCTCGCATATAGCACAAAAAATGTGTTTATTTAGTCTATTTATTAGGTTGTGTGCTTGTAACGTTAAAAAGATAATCAGATGTCAAACAAAAGAAATGATAAGCTATAAGGCATATAAGACTTTGAATTTAATACACATGTTACGTGCAACTGTAATTGTGTACGATGTTGAAGCATTAGTCTAGGTGCGCCATGGGAAAGTCGTCTCTATGGTCATCAATGGGACTAATTTAGAAATAATTTATATGTGGGTAGGGATCAAGAGTGCATAATAGGACACAGAAAGTCATGTGTCGCAGTGGAAAGTACCCAATAGCTACACTCAGTAATTGTGCATGTCTCTCTAAACTATACATATTGTTTTTCAATGACTCAAGTCGTATAATAGATTTCTTGGAGTTCATTGTTATATTGAATTCAATTGTTTGTGCAATTTTGTTGAAAATTCAACAAAACTAATTTTTTGTTGATATCACTCGGAAAAAATATTGTTAGAGTTAACTGATTGTACGAGTAAATATTAAATTCATTTTATTAACCTCGCTCGACTAATTCTTCTATTTTTCAGCTCGATTTGAAGAGTCTGTGTGCATAGAATTTCTACTTTAGACTTTTCTGAAGTAACTTGAATATTTTATAAAAATATATCTTCTTTTCAAGGAAAATTAAAAAAACAAGTAATAAAAAATGACATTGGGAATAAAGGCCATAATACTCTAAAATATAAACAGTCCATATTATTTATTAGTTTAAATGAATCTTCGAAAACATTTCTATCATTTTTATTTTAAAATATATTATTATCACTCTAACTTTCTAATACTAATATAAATATTTAGGCTAATTATATTCATTAAAAACTAACAAACTCTTTTGTATTAAAACTCGAAATAAGAATAAATGAATAAATTATAAGAGGGACTTCGATAAACTTGATAAATTTATGTTGCCTTAGAAATAAAAGAAGTAAACATAATAATTGAATAAGAGTTGTTGCAAGTTTCAAGTGGGAATGAAAGATTATGATATTCGGCTTGGGATTTGTTTGGCCACAAAACCTTAAAGGAAAATTAATCTTTAATAAAATACACTTACCTAAACAAGTCATAAAGGTGCGTATGTAACATGTGATAAAAGATAATGATAATAAAAATATGTATGTGCTTGAGATCTAAAATAGGTAACGCGAAAATCGCACATAAATTGGACATAAATTGTTGGACGGGAACTCTTTCGCCTGAGACAAGTTCCACCTATTTTATGAACGAAGTAGGTGTCAAGTATTGCATTATTATGTATAACAATAGTAATGAAGAACTAAGGTGTAAAATCTATCCTATCAATGTCAAATATAGACTAAATAATATGTTTTTACTTCTAAAATTTTCCTTTTTCTTAATCGCAATTTGAAAATTATCATAATTAATAATAAACTAGTGTGGACCTAATCGGCACAAATGAAATAGTGCATGTTGACTGGGAAGTTGGGATTATCTCAATTGGAATATGGAATAGTAGAAGTCTAAAAGTATTTGGGATTAAAACAAGTAATGTGAGGAAGCATCCCTAGCGTTTCTAACTCCTAATCCATAGTGGCAACGTGGAAACCAATTTAAAAACGCCAAGCCTTAATTGTAGAAAGAACAATGATATTAAATGATCAAACTAGGACATATTTACCTAATAAATGTGTGTCTTCATTGTCTGCATGACTCTATGGATCTATTGAGAACCTCTAGTATCTTGAACGCGACTAAAAATGATTGATTTGGGGTCCACAATAGGCACTTGGTAGCTCGTGTTGCAAGATTCTATAATTCTAGCAGCTAATACTGTTCAATTATCCGCCTAGGATGGTCTTTTCTTCATCAGAAAAACCTCTACAACTTTTGGAGGTTCTGACTCATTAAATTTATGTCCTAATTACTTCTATCACTTTCTTTTCTACTCTATATATTTCTCTCTAGAATATCCGTATAATTATGTTTTTGAGAATGATAACCCTACGAAATAAAAGGTTGCATCGGCAGCCTCCCTCAATAATAAGTCCTCTTATAGAATTTCCGGCTAATATTTAAAACTAAATATTTTTTTGGAACAAAAATATATTTTTTTGATGAGCCCACTTGGTTGCAGCTAGTACCTCACGAGATCTTAGGCTCTTAAATTGAAAACTATATAAGAGGCATCAATTTTATAAAGAGAATATTTTATAAACATGGCATTAAATAACTACAAACGGTTCTCTTTAAAATGTTATTTTTCCCTAAATGTTTTATGAAGAGCGCACAGAATGGGAAAATCGAGAATTATTAACACACAAAATGTGGAATGAGTTGCAAGGCATGAAAAGAGGGGGGCGTTTCGAAAGTAGATGGGTTTTCCCGTAAAACCTTTCAATACATTGCATGTAGCTAGACATTAAGTACGACATGGTGTGCCGCTTTTGTGAAGGAGTAAAATATGGATTCTTCTAAAGGTCTAATGCTCTCTACCATTGTGGAACCCATCTTGCCTAGTATTGGACCAATGAAACCCTCAAATCAGTTCTACACACCTAATTTGTAGCTCGATTTGTAATAAGAATCTTCGAGGAACCATTTGCTTTTGGATTTCTATAAGTAATATGCACCTTGGAGGTTTTTTATTGGGGATTCATGACAGGGTGCCTCGTGACTACTCGTGTCAACTTCATTTCCGTGGTGTATTTATGTATTTGCTATCGGTGTAACGCTGAAAGTCATTGCACATAACTGCAATGGGCCCTTCCGTAGTAGATGTGGATTATCTCCTAGCTATTGTGGAGTTATACGAATGCTTGAATGCATGACTAATCTTAAATTTATGTGTTCTGTTGAGATGTAGAGGTGTAGAGCATAATTGTCTTTACAATTGGTTTATGCAAATACCGATAACCTTCTCTTGCCCTAACTTTGTTCCCAATTCGAGAGGCATCGATCTTGATGACCTATTAGTCGATCCATCATTACAGAATAAATATTTAATTTCTTCAAGCCTATTTATTGGAGGCAGGGTATAGGTGACGTATCGAACTTATTTTGCAAGGTCACGTTCCAACCTTTTCAATGGAGGACCGGTAGCGTCTCAAATTGATATTCTATGAATGTATTGTAACCATGGATGTCGCTAAATGATACATTCCAGACATGTGTGCTATGGAGGCTTGAGATTTTTCGAAACTCTTTCTCAAGAATCGTACTTATGCGTATTCTCTTCTTGTGGTTACTTCCATTCTTCCCCCTCTCTCACTCCCGTTCTCCTCTAAGCATTGCTTGCATTCAAAAAATCTCCTATGTGAAAGGTCGATGAAAAAAGAGAAGCCATCCACTTTATGAGTATAGTTCGTTTGCTCTTGTGTGAGACTGGCATTATATTTTCCTAACAAATCCCTGGTTATAGAAACAAATATTCTGTTGATCCTTCTGGGTAGTGTGTAAGTTCGGCTATAGCTATTTTGGCTCCAAAATGTTATATTCGTACGTCGTGTTATATGGCATTCGCGTGTTATTGACCGTCGACAACGCGATTAACGGCTGTGATTTTCACGAATGTCATATAACACGACGTACGAATATAACATTTTGGAGCCAGAATAGCTGCGTCCTGTAAGCTCCACATGCCTTCAATGGTGAGTTAATATAAAACAATCTTTGAAAAAAGAAAAGAGCACTGCATCGATCACGCATCACAAATCAGGCAGCTTGTAGAACAAGAGAAACGTGAGGCTGAAGTGAGGATAAGAGTTTGTATGGATTAATCACATGTAACATGTATGTATAGCTGTGTACAAGGCCGGAGCCTGAAAAAATGGGGCGTGTCTGTGTGTATTAACAATTAATCAGAAAAGCTTGCCGGCAAATTTGGAGGCAGAATCTGCAAGAGGAGAATGAGGATCGCGACCCAGCTGCAAGGCCAATCTCCAATGGAATAGCTCTCCGTTTTCTCTCTCCTCTGGATCTGCCTCGCTCAGAGTGTCTGAGATGGAGGAGTCCAGCAAATGGTAGAATCCTGCGCAGTTTCTGTACATCTCAAAAACCATTCCGACCTGACCTGCATGGCTGAGTGTGTTGCCCACAACACCCAACACGCCCGCCACCATTGACATAGATAACATTGCG
Organism: Cryptomeria japonica; assembly: GCF_030272615.1. Taxonomy (NCBI): domain Eukaryota; kingdom Viridiplantae; phylum Streptophyta; class Pinopsida; order Cupressales; family Cupressaceae; genus Cryptomeria; species Cryptomeria japonica. The sequence continues at coordinate 10,236 of NW_026729798.1, read as the reverse complement.
CCATTCAAATTCAGTGCCCCTGCAATCCCAGTGAGCAACGGGCCGGCTATTGCAAGAATACTGTTTGCTCCCAGTACTTTGCGGCTGAGCCCCACATACTCTGCAATATCACCAGTTTTAAGCGTCTCCGAAATACCTCTCAACTCCTCCTCTACCTCTGCACTCCATCCATTGATGGTTGTGTTGTTGTCAGTATGGGGACGTCGGTTCTGTGTTTGATGATATTGTTCATGTTGAGGCCACCACACTGTCGGTCGTACAATCTTGGGAAATTTGTCGAGCATACCGGGGAAGAGAGGCAGAGGATAAGCCTCATCCAATGCAAGCACCGCTTTGTAGGCCTTGGCGAGGAAGGATTCTGCACACTTGTCCTGACGAAGGTGGGGAGGCAGAGCAAGGTTTGTGTGGATGTCAGTGTTGAGCTGACGGAAGAGCCGCGCCGCCATTCTCTGCTCCTCCGCTAGCTGCGAAGGCTGGATTTTGTTTACACCGCACATCAAAGCTGTGGAGAAGCCATACAAAAGTGTGGCGACAACGTTATTACTATCCTTGTTGGGTAAAGCCTGGAGAATGAGCGCGGCGAGCGTGATGTTGGTGAGGGAAGCGAGGAGGAGTTTGTTCCATCCGTCTCTTTGCTCTGCCAGGACACCGTGCATTTCTGCCCGGTCTGCCGCTGCTGCCGCCACCAAACGCAGCTTTGCCACAACCATCTCTTCATCTTTGTTCGGGTTTTGGTCCATGTGAAACTGGGTTAGCGGGCGTATGAACAAGTCAGCTTGCTTCTGCTGCAGGTATCTTGTGCTTGTGCTTGGACCATCCAACGAAGCCACAATCATTGCGGGGCCACTCTCACGACGATCAAGATTTATACGCCATGATTTATTCGCATAATTCGCTAATCTTACATGACCATGTTTCTGTGTCACTGTCTGCAAAGCTGTGTTACTCTTAAGAGCTCTTGTTAGCTTCAGAGCCTCCATAATTATAATTGCGCGTTTCTCTCTTTCCCTCTATGAATTCGATGAAAACAATCAATCCTCAGCTCTACGAATATGCAGATTATAGGAAAGCCCAATTCCGATTCCCGCTACTCTGTTTATGAAGATGAAGAATAAAAATGTGGGGCGGGCATTTATAAAGGATCCTAGTCTCCACTCGGACCTATTCTGCGGTCGACAACAGAGACGTTGGAATTGAACGAGCTTGCGAGAGTTACATCATCTTACCCAGTCAACTTGACCCGGCCTCCTCCTGATTTTGTTGTTCCCTTCATTATTCTATTTTTTAATTTTTATTTGATTATTTCAAGTGTTTCCATAGCGTAATTGAAACTTTTCTATCTCACAATCCATTAATTTATTATTTTAAATAATTTTCATGTTAGTCTTTCAATATAGTATAGGTGAGAAAACCAAGACAAGGTTTTTGATAAGAAATGCCCTCGAATAGACACTTAACCATTATATGATTTCATTTCTAAATTTGAAGCGCAACTGTTATTTCTTTATAAGAATCTTTCCTTCTTCATTTTGATCATTCAATTTTGACCCATCTCTAATTTTGGTAAGTTTGGGGCTCCATTCTACGCATTCTTCATGATAATTTAGTTGTACCCATTCTATTTGTGGAGCCTCATTCAATTTTGACCCATTTCCAGTTTTGGTAAGTTTGGGATTCAATTCTACGCATTCTTCGTGATAATTTAGTGGTACCCATTCTACTTGGATGCTTGGATGGAATCTAGTTGTGGAACCTCGTTTCATCTAAGACAATATAGATCAAATTTATTATGAAAGAATACTAATGTAGAGAGTATGTTTTGACAATATAGATCCTTCTTCATTCGCCTATTTTCTCTTTCTTTCAATGACTCATTCACACTATAGCTTTTAGTTTGCCTTCAAGCCATGTTTAATATGAAACTTGATCTTCTACTCTTATAGAAGATTGCGAACGTGGAGTTTAAGGTCTACAAATTATTTCATGTATATTTATTTATAGAAGCACTACCTTTTTATCAATTAAAATAATTTAATATAAATAGATCAAACAATCAGAAAAAGAAATTTAAGCAATAATTGTCAATACTTACAAGTAAAATAGATAATATTTTTAAGTAAACAAACGAAATTAAAAGTGAATATATATATATACTTCCTTATTCCTTACATGTTTTATATAATTAATTTTTATATCTCATTTTTTGTGTATGTACAAGTTTTATAGTATATGTTTTTTATTAGATTAAGTGTTGAAGAGCCCAAACCCATTATACATCCAAATGGAAAACCATCAGTCAAATAACAAAACAAGGGCTTCAAGCTCAAGCCGACCATCCAAACAAATGGAGGGTTTTTAAATTGTTTGTAGAACAACTACTACTAACAAATATCAGAAATAACGACCAAGAATTGGCTAACAACAAAGAAAAGAAAAAAGAAATAACAAAGGGGGCACTAAGACATATAGCCCCACCCATCAAGCATCTCCTCCTAAGAGATCTATGTTATTTCTTAATGTGTGTGTACATTTCTTAGTGTGTTTTTCCACATACTTGAGTACATAAACCCTTATATTGCATCCTATTGAAATTATCATATGTAAGAGAAAAGGGATTGAGAGCTACACACACCCTAAACTACTTAGTTTCTTCAATGAGGACTATTTCCTATGATGCAAGTGTAGTGCCAAAAATATTGCACACTCTTGTAATTTCACACCTCACCGTGTCCTCATATTAGCCCTCTAATTTATAAAACACTTTAATTACAAAATCCTAACACATAAATTTGATGTTTCTGAAAATTTCATGATGGATTTGACTTTCTAGATTTAAGTTATTCAAAACGATGGTGTTATGTGTGATGTCCTACTGTCCGCAAAAATCCTGAATTCAAATGGTTATTGGAGCATTACCTGAACCCGTGGATAATTTGAGTGCAATGCTCTCGCTTGCATTTCCGTTGAACAAAACTCTATCAACTCTTCCATTTGGGGGAAAAACTTGTTCTTTTTCTCTCTAGAATACAAGCACTGCAACTGTTATAAATTATGTCACTTACAAAACCCAGCAAAGCTCTAAGATATTATGTATGTCATTTTCTTGAAGACTTTGTATCATCACCTTCCTAGGTATGTTTAAAAAAAATAATTGAATCAACAATATCTTTCTTACAGGTATTATGTCGAATTCCAAAGTGATCTTGTTACAAATTTTGTTGTTCTTTTTCTAATTATTCTATTGGTTCTTTCTTTTCTTTGAATATTTCAAGTGTAAGAATAGTGTACTTTGACATTTCTATATCAAAATGTATTACTTCGTTACTCTAAATTGTTTGCATATTTCTCTCTATATATTTGTTGTCTTGGAGGTCAAAAAACCTAAAGAGATATTTGATTGAGGAAAGGCCCTCACATAACCACCCTAAAACATTATCTTCTTTTCTCTTTACATGCAGGTTCAATTTCTAAAGATGAAGCATAGTCTGGTGATATCTTTTGAAATTCTTCCTTTTTTAATTTTAAAATTTTAGTCTTAATATTTAAATAGTTAAGCTCTTTGTAATTATGTTATTATATATATTTTACACAGTCCCTAAGATCTTCATTTTCATTATACACATATAGAAACTTCTTCTAGGTTGTATTATACATTTCATCAAGAATATGTACTGGACGATGGCACAATGATCACATGTACAAGACGTGTTAGTGTTTGCAGCACACACTTCTAGAAATTTAGTTTATCTTCCGTAATAAATTGTTGCTCTTTATTTTTGTTAAAATATTTTTCTCTATTAAATATAAGGAAGCACCATTACATCCAAAGAGTATATAGAACGAAGCTCAAACCCATTCTTACATATACAGCAGTGACAAAATTAGTGGGTACAAAGTATACGAAACATTACAAAAAAGACTACCCCCCGAATAATCATATATACCATATACATAATCAGTAAATAATATCCCCCACGGGAGACCTAGTGTCCCCCACTATCTCTATCCAAGTAGTCCAGCCTAGTGGACCATCAACCCATCTCAGCTCCCTGCCCCACAAAATGGGATCGACACAGGGATGAATCATTGGGACTGCAACAAGTACATCTAGAGTAGGGTCCCATCTGGTATGAGTCTATAATTCTCTCATGAAGTTTGCCAAGCCTTCCTCAAAGGGAGATCTATCCTCAGAGGTCCCTCTCCATGAGAAGCCACGTGACACTTCCCATGTGAAGATCCAAGTATGGCCATCCTGCAAAAACATATCAAACTTCCTCCGAGCTAGCTGCATAGTCACTGTAACCTGCAAGTCAATTTTGTAAACAATGACTCTCCTCAGAGACTCGGTAAGGGATCTATCTCTGCCATTAAAAAGACTATCATTCTTGAAAGTTTAAAAAAGCCATAACATTTCAAGAGAAGAGATAGACCAAAACGAATTAGCAACTTTTGAGAGGCTTTGAACACTACCAGTAACTGCCTCTGAAATCATAACATTAGAACCCATAGAGATGCCAAACAAGTTCCTTAGCAAGAAGACAGTCAAAGAAGATGTGCTTGACAGACTCGGACATTCTACAGTGGGAGCAAATAGCAATGTCACCATCCCGCTTCCTAATAGGAAGCTTATGCAACAAGAATAACCAACAAAAGGACCTCTTCTTTGGTTCATTTGGTCTCTTCTAAAGGCTGGCAAAGATCTTTAGCCAGGACACAATATTAAGGCCCAAACCCTAGCAAGACTTGGCATGAGAAAGGATGGAATCATCATTGGTAAGGACAGAATAGACAGATTTAGCTTTGACATTATGCAGACGGGAACCATAAGGCCATTTATATAAGAGGAATTCGGAATCATCAAAGAGGCAAGGCTTAGTGAGCCTAAGGGAGGAGAAAGCATGTTTAAGAATGGTGTCGATCTTGTGGGGAGAGGGGAGGACATTGTATTTAGTCAAGATATCATTCTAGCTGAAGAGATGACCATAATTGAGGATATCAGCCATGGTATTAATGCCTTTCGCATCCCGCAGCTTAGCTGGGAACCCTTGTAACAAAGCAAGAGGTTTGCAATTATACTTCAAATTCCACCAAATTGATGTTCACCGAATATTATACTTAAAGTAGAACCACCAGGGGGGGGCCCATGAAGCAGGAATGGAAACTGCAAGAGAAGGGAGAGGGGAGTAAAGAAAAGAAGCGAAGGAGAGTCAACCGACACAATGGCAGAGGAATAACTATTGGGATTAACAGGAGGATTGCTGGGATTATTATTTTTAACATGTCTCTTGATTGGGGGGCAATTTTTCCTTATGTTCTCTTCTCTCTTGCACAGAAAATAGGCATTAATACCACGAAGAAATTCAATTGGGCAAGAAATAGACTCACTAATAAACTCGATTTTGAGGTCATTTGGTAGGTCTTGACCCGGATTAAATGTGAGCGAGGCTGGCCGAACTTGGGCCTGTGTGAGGCAAGTCACACACAAACAAGCAGTGGCCTTCGTACAAACCCTTAATCAACCAAGTTGCAGAGCCTAATTCATTCTCTCCCAAACACTTTCCGTTCGATCACTTCTCTAAAACAATTTTTTCGATGAAAGTACCTTTTTTTAATACTAAAATCTTGTTAAAATAATTTTTGAATTCATCTCTAGCCAAGAGATATTTTAGTACAATGTGATATTGCAAGCTTTAAATATTTTGTTTAGCCAAAAATATTAGTTATTTTAAAATCATAATTAAAATAATTAAGTAGTATAAGAATAGACAACTCATCCTAGTGTACTGTACAAGGCTTGTGCTCAAGCGATGTCAGTATTCCTTTTGTAAGAACCAAATTTGATAGACTATTTTTTTGTGAAGCCAATGTTCCCACACAAAAACCTTTTGCATATCAAAAATAGAAAGCTACGAAATCTTTCCAAAAAGTATTCTACCGCTATGTAAAATCTTAATTTATCTTATCTATTGTAAAATCTTATGAGTTTAACAATCAAATCAATAACATTGTGGTCAGATACCTTTTTACATATAACATGGCACATTCCAAATCTTTCATAACAACAATGTATATGATCCCAATCTTTTGATAGAATAGTTTACCACTAGAATTCTCCTTTCCCATCTAACACTTCCCCTCCGTCGAAAGAGGTCTTTTATGATGATACAGCCCTCCATGCCTCTCTTTATTGAATGCAAAATTTAGACCAATTCATTTACACCATTTTCAATATTTTCTAGCCAAGAACACACTCATTAAAGTGGTGCCTATCTTTGATTAAATTAATAATGTTTTAATAATTTAAAACCTCAATCTCTAGAATCTGTTGGAGGACTTGCACATATTGTACACAAATAGGTCTCGTCCTACAATTTTCTTTCAACAAACACGAAAAAATTCACATTTAAATATTACGAGGAACCAACCTTCCATGTTGACACAATTTCCTATTGTGCATATCGTAACTACTAGATGAATGTCCTCGGTAGTTTCTCCTTCTAGGAGATTGCCTTTAAGCTTCCTTGGAAGAACCTTTGGAACATCTCAACCTCTAAGCTATATTGATATTGTTTACTTTATTTTTTGATATCAATCTCTATTATTTTGAACTATGCATGTGCTCATAGATTTTGATATATAAAGACGGGTCATCAAAACACGCACCCTAAGTTAAATGATAAAATTCAATAAATAAAATATAATTCTGTTGATTACCTTTGCATCGCTTTGCATGACTATAAATAATCTATAAGTATAGAGCTTCTACTCAATCAGCTCCTACTGATACCCTAGGTATTCCTCCCCCTTGAAATAATTACACTAATTCCAAGTTATAACAACAAACCACAAACATAATAAAAACTTCTAAAACTTTTGTTGAACTACTACTATAGTGAATCAAAAGCTTCAATACTTCACGAGAATATCTAAATCTCTATACATTATAATAAAAATTGGCTTAATGATTGAAAAATAGGGAATTGAGGATCTCTAACATTGATCAATGCAAACTAACTTAGATCCCAATACTTATATTAGATTGGGAAGAATCATAAGCCTACTTGCTGTCCCTAAGAAAGAGCTAGGCACTTGGATTAATATCCCTTTATCGCAAAATATCGGTATAGTGAATTTTGTGGGAGTCCTTAGTGAAATAGGTTAAAAAAGGAAAAAGACTAAATTTGATAGAATGTAGAAGATACAGAATGAAATAAAAAAAGAGTAAAGTGGATATGAGATGGAGTCACATATAGAGGAACTTGGCACTAAAATTTGGACCTAACTATGCTAGACAGAAGATTTTGACACACATAATTGAAGGTGATAGAGGTTTATGAGATGGTCAGAAAACAAAACTAGGAAGCTTTGTTTACCTTTCCCAGAAAGTATTGTTCAAATTAGCAAGACAAATGAATTGGGTTCCCTAGTATTAGAATTCTAAACAACGTTAGATAGCTAGACTTTTAAATGAGAAAGGGAGTTGCATTTATATGCAACTTGGAAACCTTTTCCAAATATTCTTTCAGTATAGGATGACAAACAAAGGTTCAAACACACAAATTTCAAGGATGTCTTTCATCTCTCAAAGTTTGAGCCCATTTTACCATGACAGAGACACTAGGTGCCCTAGTTCTAGAAAAATGGTGTACCAAAATACACGCGAATAGGGGGAATAACCTAATTTACCAAAGCGGTCCTGAAATCAGACCCATAAATACATAAATTAAGCACATGCTAAAATGTATTATAATCCTAATGTGATTTTGTTAAGGTCAACAATTTATGACAGGAAATATTGCCTCCATCGGGGCTAAGAACTTATGCTCATATCCATATTAGAAGAGGGAGAAATTAGACATGCTTTCTTGAGAACAGTTAAGGGATAGGATGGCTCAAAGTTTGAAAGGGTTGCATCCTCCAAGACTTAGGCTACCATTAATCCATATTACCAAAATAAAAGGTCAAGAATGTAAAAAAAAAAAGTAAAATATATCTTCAAAGCACAAGGTTAGAAAAATAATTGATCAAAATCAAAAATATGCACGGAGAATACACATCACATGCATGAAGAATACATGTAGCATACACTACTAACAAAGTATGGCATCTAGAAATAGTAATATCTTCACACTCCTACTAGTGAGCCATATCCACAGTCAGAAGGTGTGACTTCTAGGACCAGAAATATCCTTAGATACTAACAAGGAGTAATGTCCACACAAATCATGGCCTCTAAAACTAGCAATATCCACAGATGCTTACTAGGAGCCATATCCACAAGGGTTCATAACTCATAGGTTGAACAGATGTTATTATAGATGGATCATGAACATGTGAAGACCTCATGTGCTAGTAAAAAATCTCAGATTTACTAGGTTATCTTAATACCAGCTATACCAAAGACTACTAGCCAAGAAATAACATTATTTGTTCCATAATTTTGATAGAGTGTTGACAAGCATTTTGGGTAGTATACATTAGAAAATAAGGACATTGCATGCCCTCAACATAATCAAGTTGAGGTGATTCCACATACAAACACCGTACAAGAACACATAACGGATCCAAAGATCGTGGATTAGCATGAATATGTGGAAAATAATGTATATCAATATAAAAAATAATAATTAATCTCAAACCAAAAATACAATGGACTTTAAATTACAAAGGAGGAGGAATACATAACATAAAGCAAATGATTCTAGGTCAACATGAAAAAGAATTAAATGCATCAACACTTTGTATCATCCCCGTCAGAGCACAAATCAAATGTACAACAAAAGAGTATTTATGAAAAAACGGAAGAATGATGATGCGGATAGAATAATGTCACAAGAGTGTCAATTCCTTTGTCTCCTTGTGCCAATAAAGTGCCACAAGTCATCCTAAGACAATTTATAAAAGAAAAGACTTATCAAGAAGCACATTACATAGTATAAGTTAAACTCAAGAACGCGTAAGCATGGATATTCCCCCAAGATTAGGTCAACTTAGCTTGGTACCCCATTTAAAAAATCGTGAGCATGTGTTGTGGCTTATGGACTGTAGACACTCAAAATTGTCATGTCTAATTAAATAAATATTTTATTTATTTAATTATCTAAGCTTAATTCTTCTATTAATTAAATAAATCCTTATTTATTTAATTAATTCATGTATCCTCTTCTAGCCTTATTTCTCATTTAAATAAATACATTTATTTATTTAAATTATCCTTTTCCTGAATTAAATAAATATTTTTATTTATTTAATTATCCCACTTCTTCTATTAATTAAATAAATCTTTATTTATTTAATTAATTCATTAACCTTTTCTACACATGAGACATGTCATTCATCTCTTAATTCCTACACTACCTACCTCTTTCATTATTTTATTATTTCTTCTACCTACCCTCTAATCCTAGCCGACCTCCTTTTTTACACCTCTCAATCTTATCCATACATTTCATATTGTGTCTTCTATTTAAGGAGATGCCTTCTTCATTGTCAAACCCTAATGACCTAATGATCATTTTGACTACACTACGATCCTACTTGCAACCACATTCCGTTCTTTGTTGAGCTCTTGTGCACATAAAATCTGAGAGCAAATATATCAAGCAATATCAATGGAGATAGGAAGAATGGAGATCAAAACCCTATTGGACATGTGATGGTATAATCTTTGTGATTTCATGTGATTTGCATTGTCTCAGGTAATCTTCATATGTTATGGTGGATCTTTGTTGTTGTTAGGCTAGGGTTTTGTGGTTGAATTCATTTAGCCTTTCAATATTGTTATTATTGTTATCCATTTTCACCATATACATTTTGGCACGCCCGGTGGGACTCTTGTCCGTTTGCATTTAACCTTTTTGTTGCAGATTTTGTGTTTTTGAAGTTGCAGATCGGACATTTTTCGATGACATTTTTGGTTTTTCCGCGTCTGCGAACTTTCGGATTGTGTCTTTGATTTTCAGGCGCGTCTGCGGAATCTGGAATCACGTCTGTGTTTTCGACAAGTTTTATTTTGCAGGTCTCAGACAGGGGCGTCTGTGTTTCATAAGCGCGTCTGTGTTGTTTCTGCTCACGTATGTGTCAGAGAGGGGCGTATGTGATTTTTGGCCGCGTCTGTGTCATACAGACGCGTCTGTGTCGTGGGTAAAAGCGTCTGTGTTTTTACTATTTTGAAATTTTCAAATTTTCATTGATTCAATTTTTGGATTTCGCACTTAGGGTTTCAAATCTGGTTTA
>NW_026729797.1:0-37000 GCF_030272615.1 Cryptomeria japonica | reverse complement strand
ATCTTAGAATCTAGAATGCAATACAATGTCATCGGTTGCCATGGGGGTAGGTCTTGTATCCAATCTAGATCTTCAGTAGCTGTAGACTCTGCTTAGTTTGTAGCTGACTGAGTTCCTTTATACTAGAACAAATCACATACATTAAAGATTGGTGTTATTCCCAAGTTTTGTGGTAGTTCCACCTCATAGGCATTATTGTCATACTTATGCACAACCTTAAGTGGTCCAATATTTTCCATGCATAGTTTTCTAGGTTGTCCCTTAGGGAGTCTCTCCTTTCTTAGATAGCTCATAAATATATCACCTACCTTGTAGTGTACTTCTCTTCTTGTTTTGTTTGCTTGTGTCTTGTATTTCTCATTGTTCTGCTGCAATGTTTTCTTGACTTGTTCATGGATCTCCTTCATATTCTCTGCAAATTTTTCACCTTGAGCACTCCTATGGTCCATGGAACTAAGGTCTCTGAGTTCTAAGATACCCCTTGGATTACATCCATATACAATCTCAAATGGACTTTGGCCTGTGCTTATATTGACAGAGTCACTATAGGCATACTCTACTTGTCCCAATACTAGATACCAAACTTGACCATGTTGTTTGGTGAGACATCTCGGTAAATTACCAAAGGACCTATTTACTGCTTCAGTTTGACCATTAGATTGTGGATGGTATGCATATGAAAAAGAAAAGTTAGTACCAAATTTCTTCCACAAGGTTCGCCAAAAGTGGCTCACAAATTTTGTATCTCTATCACTCACAATACTAAGTGGTAGACCATGAATCCTTACAATCTCTTTGAAGAAAAACCCTTCTATGTAGGAGGCATCATTAGTGAATTTTCAAGGTACAAAGTGTGTCATCTTGCTAAATCTATCCACTATGACATAGACATTGCCATATCCTCTTGGAGTTCTAGGTAAACCAAGAACAAAGTCCATACACACTCTCATGGCCTTGTTGGTATGGCAAGAGGCTGATATAAACTTGCATTGTTGGAGGTACCCTTAGCCCTATGACAAATAGTAAATTTCTCCACAAACTTCCTAACTTCTGACTGTATTTTAGGCCAATGGTAGAACCTTCCAACCTGCTCTAAGGTCTTGTCAAGACCAAAATCTCCACTTAGACTTCCTTGATGCTTCTCCTTGATAATATTGTCTCTCATAGAGCACTGTGGTATGTAAAGTAGGTGTCCTTTAAATAATAAGTCTTCCTGCAACATAAAATCAGAATAGGCAACATGAAAAGCATTAGCAAACTTTGAGCAAACATCATATGCTTCACCAAAATCTTTGTCACCTTGGTAGAGGTCTTTAAGTTCATTTAACCCCACACTCTATAGCTGCACTTCTTAGATGGTTAGAACCCTTCTACTTAAGGCATATGCTACCTTATTGGTGACTCCTTTCTTGTGCTTGATGGAAAAGGTGTAGGCCTGCAAATACTCAACCCACTTGAGGTGTCTTTGATTCAATTTCTCCTGCCCATTCAAAAAAATAAGTGCATCATTATTAGTCTAGACTATGAACTCTTTAGGTAACAAATAATGTCGCTACTTCTTGAGTGCTTGAACCATAGAATATAACTCTAGATCATAGGTAGAATACTTTTGTTTTGCTTCATTGAGCTTCTCAGAGAAAAATGCAATCGGGTGACCTTCTTGGCTCAAAATGGCCCCTATAGCCAACTTGCTAGCATCACACTCCACAGTGAAGAGATGATTGAAATCGGGGAGCCTAAGGTAAGAGAATTCTGCTACCTTTTGTTTTAATAACTCAAACCCCTTGTCTGTTGTACTAGTCCACTTAAACTGAAATTTTACCCCACCTTTGATGGTGTTCAAGATAGGTGCACACACATGGCTAAAACTTCAAATGAATTTCCTATAAAAAGAAGATAAACCATGGAAACTTCTTACATCTCCTATTGACTTAGGAGTAGGCCAATTCACTATTGCTTCCACTTTTAATGGATCCATTTTTTTAAAACCTTGAGAAACTACAAAAGTAAAATACACCAATTCATTTTTTAAAAACTCACATTTATCCAAGTTCATCATCAACTTTTCTTGATGTAGCTTCCTCAAAACTTGATTCAGATGTTTGATATGCTCCTCTTTTGACCTACTAAAAATCAGAATGTCATCAAGATAAACAATGACAAACTTACCAATGAACTCTGCAAGAACCTCATTCATGAGTCTCATGAAGGTGATAGGTGCATTTGTGAGCCCAAAGGGCATCACCAACCATTCATAGAGCCCCTCATTTGTTTTAAAGGTTGTCTTCCATTCATCACCAGGTCTTATCCTAATTTGATGATAATCTGATTTCAAATCCACTTTATAAAAGTAGCAAGCTCCACCTAGGTAATCCATTACATCCTCAATCCTTGGCATTGGAAATTGGTATCTAATTATGATTTTTTTTATGGCTATGCACATCCTCCATTTTCCATCTTTCTTAGGTGCCAAAATTTTAGGCACTGCATATGGACTTAAACTCTTCTTTATCAACCCCTTATCTAGCAATTCTTGCACTTGCTTTGCTATTTCCTCATTTTGAGTAGGTGTCATTTTGTAAGAAAATTTGTTTGGAAAAGTTGAACCAGGTATGAGGTCTATCTAATGGTTAACATCTCTCATGGGGGTAAGGCATCTAGTATCTCATTGACAACTATGTCTTTTTATCAGTCTAGCAAGGTCTGCACCTCTTGAGGAATCACCGGTTTAGTTTCAGTCTTTGTCTCTTCTTTGGGTTTCACTAAAAGAGCACATCCTTGGCTCCCTTAATGCTTTAACATCTTCAAGAACTCTTTCCCACTGAGAAACATAACACTTGATCCAACATGTCTTTCTTCACCCTGATCAATCAAGGGATCCATTTGAAACTTTCTACCCTCCTTGGTGATAACTTAGGAATTATTCTCCCCATCATGTATGGCTTTGACATCATACTGCCAAGGGCATCCTAACAGCAAGTGAGAGGCATCCATGAGTAATATGTCACATAACACTCTATCCTTGTAATCTCCTATTTCAAAATCTACCCAAGCTTCCTCATCTACAAGCACATGGAAACCCTTACTCAACCAAAATACCTTATAGGGGGTGGTATATGGCAACCTTTTAATTTTACTTTGTCTACCATCTCAACTGCTACAATGTTCTTAGTAGACCCTAAATCCACTATAAATTTACAAATCTTACCATCAGATCTGCAGGTGGTTTTGAGAAGTGTCTTCATTTGTGTAGGTTCTTTAGACTGTGGTGCCTTCAATAAGATCCTTATTAGCATCATATTCTCTCCATCTAGGACTAGTCCTGCCTTTCAGATTGGTGACGTAACACTTTGACAATCCTCTTCTTGTACCAATTGATTTCTCATGTATCCCATGTGAGAGATTGAAGTCTTTTCAGGACATTGGCTCATGGTATGCCCCACTTGATGACAATGGTAGCATTTGCCAGTGAAGATTGTGGTTCCTCTTCCCGAATTGCGAAATCTGCCTCTATAGTTATTTCTTCCTCTAGAGTTTCCTCTAAACTATCCTTCTTTGTTAGGATTATCACCACCATTCTCTGATTGATTACCTTCTTCATTATTGTTGGGGTTATAGCCCCTTCCAAAGGTTCCTCTTCCTTTGTAACCTCTGCGACCTCTGCCCCTTTGATTATGTTCACCTTTCCTTTTGATCTTATCTTCTGCTCTCAAAGCTAAGTGGAAGAATTTATGGATTGTGTCTAGTTCTATCATGTTGAGCTCATCTTGAATGTTTTGTCTAAGGCCATTTAAGTACCTTGCAACCTTCTCCACTTCTTCCTCTTGCTTCATATCTCTTAGGGTAAATTTGTTGAACTCCTCTGTATAGGTACTCACATCCATTTCTCATTGTTTCAAATTCTGCAACTTCTTGTGCATCTGCACCTCATAATCTATAGGTAGGAATGATAACTCAATGATGAGGGGATAGTACCAAACCGGTACTAAGAGGGGGGGTGAATCTATACGGGCAAAAACACAATCCTAAACTAGTTTGTCAACAGACACTGTGCTTCAATAGACAAACAGTAACACCGGTCTTAAACAGAGTACAACCAGCAAAACAAAAAATAACTGAGACAAGCATAAACCGGTTGACACTTATCTTTTCATACATTCTAATACTTCATTTCCATTTCACCTTAGTGCATGAACAGGTAATCTATCATCAAAGATATATAAGTAGCTAGATCAACATGATTTACCTTCAGACACAAATTGCTCAAACCATCACAAGAATATCACCACACATAACACATAGATTTTTTCACATGGAAACCCAACTGGGAAAAACCATGGTGGGGATGAATACCCACAAGCTATTTTGAACTCTTTAGAAGTCCACTCTGTTAGGAGCCTTGTCTGGTTAAAGACTGATACAATAGGTCCTATTAGGAACCGATCCTATTAGGGATCACCCAGTTAAGGGATGGCTAGAATACCTAGTTAAGGGTTAAACCCTGTTAAAGGTTACCTTGTTAGAGGATTTCAAGAACTCAATGGTTTTGAGTCACCTTGTTAAAGGATTTATAGCAAGCCGGTTAAAGCTACCCTATTAAGGGATTTCCCAATTGTTGAGGTGGTTAGAGATCAACAGGTATTACAATGATCTGGTAACAGCACTCAATGTCAATGCAGATCCTCTTTAGCTCCTCTTCACCTTCTGCACTTACACTTTGCAGGTATCACTTCTCTCCTCTAGTCTAGCAAGAATCACGTATCTCTTCTCTTGGATACACACACACAACTTTTGCCAACAACCTCAGAAAGAAACACAACATCGACCTTATAGGGAATAGATAGGTTGGTAGCATAACCCCTAAACCCTAAACCTGTTAGGTTAATAAATTCAAACGGTTCAATCCTGAACATTGAGAATATTGCATTAAATGCAACAATCTTGATCCAATCTCAAGACATTCTCCATCATTTGTTTTCCACCGATTTCATGGCGGCTGATAACCCATCACGTGTTATCACCGTTTAAAGACTTCGCACATTCTCGAGGTAGATGAGAACAATCTCCTTCATGCAAGATCCTTCACGCACCCAAGGCTGATGTGGCAACATGATCTATTCTTCGTTACCATGCTAGATCATCACAAAAAGTCACCGGTTGAGCCACACAGGCTTGAAGCACTTCAACCAGAAACCCTGAAGTTGAGACTACCAACCAGTAGTCATACAAAGATTTTCATGTGTCTGTTCCCATAACCATATGTTGGTTCACCTTGAACAAACACACCACTTCACTTTGGCACAAATGCCAATACACAGTGTTATACCGGTTCTCTTCTCTTCATCATATTGACATCAATGACAACACACAATGTCATTATGTCCTCATACCGGTTCACATAATGCCAACAATCTCCCCATTTGGCATTGATGGCAATATACAAAGATATCTCTCCGCTTCACATATTCTCCCCCAATTTCTGTAGATATCTTCTCCACTTCTCTTCTTCTTCCCCTTTGACAACAATGCCAAAGTGGAGGCACAAGCTTCCCTGTTCCATTATGCTGCTGCCCCTGAGGAGTAGCATCCTTCAACAAATCAATCCAAAACAAATTTGACTATGCAATACCTGACTAATGTGGACCATATACCTTTAGTTCACCTCTTGAAGGGGCAGCACCCCTAATTCACCTCTTAAGTACATAAATGTAGCCTTTGGGAGAGGCTTGGTGAATATGTCTGCTAATTGCTCCCTACTAGAGACATGTTCCAGTGCAATCTCTTTGTTCTGAACCTTTTCCCTCAAGAAATGATACTAAAGCTCAAAGTGCTTGGTTCTTGAATGTAAAACCGGATTCTTGGAGATGTTAATTGCACTAGTATTGTCACAAAATATACTTACCGGTTCAGATACAGGAACTTTCAAGCCATTTAATACATGCTTCATCCAAATTGTCTGAGTGCAGTTCATGAAAGTTGCAACATACTCTGCTTCCGCTATAGACTAAGAGATACAACTCTACTTCTTACTCATCCATGATACCAATCTACCACCGAGAAAGAATGCACCACCGGTTGTGCTCTTTCAGTCATCTATATTACCAACACAATCAGCATTTGTGAACACTTTCAGGTTAAAATCATTATTATATGGATACCATAACCCATAGTCAATAGTTCCCTTCAGATAACTAAGAATCCGCTTGACTGCAACCAAGTGGGATTCTCTTGGGCTTTTCTAGAACCTTGCAGTAATGCCAACTACATGTGCAATATCTTGTCTGCTATGCACTACATAATGCAATTTACCAATCATTAATCGGTATTCCTTCTCATCAACCAATGTTGAGTCATCCTCTTTGGATAGTTTACAACCGGTCACCATCGGTGTACCAACCGGTTTGCTATCTTCCATGCCAAAGATCTTCAACACCTCTTTGACATACTTGGACTAAGTGATAAAGATTCCATCTTTCATCTACTAGATCTGCAGTCCAATGAAGAAAATAATCTCCCCTATGAGTGACATCTCAAACTCTTTCTTCATCTCATCTGCAAACTCATGACTCATCTTGTCATCTCCACCAAAGATAATGTCATCAAAAAATACCTCACAGATTAGGATCTGATCTCCTTCAGACTTCAAGTAGATATTTCTATCTTCCCTTGTTCTCTCAAATCCAATCTTCACAAGATGGGAATGCAGGCATTCATACCATGCTCTAGGTGTCTGCTTTAGACCATATAAGGCTTTATGTAGCCTACACACCATGTCAATGTCTTCAAATAGGGAAAACCCATCTGGTTGCTCTATATACACCTCCTCTTCAAGTAAACCATTTACGAATAGAGATTTTACATGCATTTGATATACTTTGAATCCTTTAAAAGCTGCATATGCATGAAGCATACGAACTCCTTCCAATCTGGCTATAGGAGCAAAGGTTTCTCCATAGTCTTCTCCTTCTTCTTGGGCATATCCTTTACACACCAGTATGGATTTGTTTCTAATCATTGTGCCATCCTCATTCAGCTTATTTCTGAAAACCCATTTGGTACCGATGGCATTTTTATGCTCCGGTCTGGGTACCAAAGACCATGTACCATTTATCTCTATCTGGTCAAGTTCCTCTTCCATTGCCTTGATCCTGTCTTCATCTTTATGTGCCTCTTTGAATGATTTAGGCTCAAATTCACAAATCATACATGAGTTTTCTCTGACCTTTCTTCTTGTAAGGATTCCTGCATCCTTATCTCCTATGATCTGCTTAGGATCATGATTCATCTTGACATACTGAGGAATGGTCTTAATAGATTCCTCTTGCTTTTCTTCTTCATCCTCATCTCCATCAGTATCAGCATCTACATCTACCGATGTAGGAACACTATTACTGGTACTTGGTTGACTGGCAACCGGTTCCCAGAAGGTTACAACCGCTTCATTTACCGCTTGCTCACTGTCGGTTTCCTTAGTTTTCTCAGAGGTTTCATCAACTCTCACATTGATGCTTTCCATAATTTTCTGAGTCCTATTATTGAAACACTTGAGAGCTTTGCTCTTGGTGGAATACCCTAGGAATATTCCCTCATCACATTTCGCATCAAATTTTCTCTGGTGTTCATTCCTCTTGATGTAAAATTTGCTACCAAACACTCTAAAGTAGCTAACCACAAGTGTCTTACCAGTCCAATACTCATAAGGAGTTTTATCCTTACCCTTCTTGATGAGTACTCGGTTCATTGTGTAGACTGCAGTGCTCACCACTTCTCTTGAAAAGGTGTGAGCAACCTTTCCTTGAATCAGCATTGTTCTTGTTGCTTCAACCACAATCCGATTATTCCTCTCTACTAGGCCATTCTGCTATGGAGTCCAGGGGGCAGACAGTTTCCTCTTGATGCCATGTTCTTCACAGTACTTGTTAAATTCATCGGAAGTGAATTCCCCTCCTTGATCAGTTCTAAGGCACTTGATCCTTTTACCACTTTCCTTCTCTACTAATGCTCTAAAAGCTTTGAACTTTCCAAAAGCTTCAGACTTATCTTTCAAGAATGTGACCCACATCATTCTTGAGCAGTCATCAGTGAGAATCATGAAGTACCTATCACTCTGCACACTCCTAGTTTTCATAGGACCACACAAATCAGTATGCACAAGATCAAGTAAATTGTCAACAGTGAAAGGTTTACCTTTAAAGGTTGAGGAAGACATTTTCTCCAGTTGACACTCTCTACATAAGGTATTTTCCAGTTTCCTCAGCACCGGCAACCCTGTAACTACCTTGATCTTACTGGCCTTCACAATGTTATCAAAGTTTAGATGGCAGAGTCTCCTATGTCATATCCAGTTGTCATTGAACTTGGCCATAAGACATGTACTGATATTTGCATTTAGCTGAAATAGGTTACCTTTGGTTAGCATGTCGGTGACCACCAATTCACCATTCTTTCCTTTGATTCTTCACACTCCATTCTTGAATTCCAGAGTGAGACCACTATCATTCAGTTGGGAAACACTCAGAAGGTTGTGTCTAAGACCATCAACCCAATACACATTGTTAGTACTACTCTTTCCATTCAGGGAGATGGACCCTCTGCCTTTGACCATACATGGTGCATCATTATCAAAGCAAACCACACCACCATCATACTCTTCCAAGGATAGAAACTTGCTCTGGTCACTAGTCATATGGTCAGAACAGCCACTATTAATAATCCACTCATTGGAATTATCAAAGCGGGAGATAAGAGCCTTCTTGTCTGACACATCTTCCTTGACAGCAACAAGCACAATATCTTCATTTTCTTCATCTTCTGATTCCTCATCTGTGACACCTTCATCAACTGCCACAAAACAGTTTCTCTGGTTTCCTCCTTTGAATTTCTTGAACCTTTCCAGTTTGTCCTTGTTGTCACCATTAGGACAGTTTACAGCAATATGTCCTATCTAGTTACAAGAAAAATATTTTAAAGGGAGCTTACCTCTGTATTTACCGGTTCCTTTAGGAAGTTTCCTAGCAAGAAGAGCTTCAAACTCCATCAGAATCTCCTCATCATCCATTTCTCTGCTCTGTCTTGGTTCACCACTGGTGCTTACTTCTTTTCCTTTTCTGGATGGTACAGCAGAAGCTTTAAAAGTTGAATCATTCTTTTGAATACTGCCATCAAAACTATTTAGCTCATAGGCTATCAAATTTGCAATGATGGAGTCTAGCGATACCTTAGTTTTGTCTATTGATCTCAACTCCTGAACTTTGCTTACCACAATGGAATCTTCTATTTTACCACCTGCACTCTTGATATCTCTGACAATAGTTTTGATTCTTATTCTATACTGTTGAATGGTCTCACCTTCAACCATCTGCATGTCTTCAAACTTCCCTTTAAGGCTTTCTTCCTTAGCTTATTTTACATGCTCATCACCACCATAGATATTTTCAAGAGTATCCCGTACTTCTTTGGAATTTACTTTATCTTGGACATCAATAAACTCAATGTCAGATAAACTACTAATTAGGGCTTCCATGACTTGCTCATTCTCCTGCATCTCTCTCTTTTGGTCATCGGTGAGAGTACCGGTAGGGGAAACATAAGCATTCTTAACATAGCTCCAGTGTTGAGCACCCATGCTTATGATGTATATCTTCATTCTGTCTTTCCATATATTGAAATTATCTCTGTTTAACTTTGGACCTTCCCTCTTCATCATTAGACTGGGATCTTTTCCTCAAGCGGTTAAGCTTATAACACAGAGGACCTGGAGGACGCTCTGATACCAATTGATAACTCAATGATAAATGGATAGTACCAAACCAGTACTGAGAGGGGGGGTGAATCAGTATAGACAAAAATACATTCCTAAACCGGTTTGTCAGCAGACACTATGCTTTGGTAGACAAACAGTAACATCGGTCTTAAACAGAGTACAATCGGCAAAACCCAGAATAACTGAGACAAGCATAAACCGGTTAACACTTATCTTTTCATACAATCTAATACTTCATTTCCATTTCACTCTAGTGCATGAACAGGTAATCTATCATCAAAAATATATAAACAGCTGGATCAACATGATTTACCTTCAAACACAAATCACTTAAACCATCACATGAATAACACCACACATGACACACAGATTTTTCACATGGAAACCCAATTGGGAAAAACCACGATGGGGATGAATACCCACAAGCTATTTTTGAACTCTTTAGAAATCCACTCTGTTAGGATCCTTGTGAGGCTAAAGACTGATACAATAGGTTCTATTAGGAACCGATCCTGTTAAGGATCACCTTGTTAAGGGATGGCTTTGAATTTCTTGAACCTTTCCGATTTATCCTTTTTGTCACCATTAGGACAGTTTACAGCAATATGTCTTATTCGGTTACAAGAAAAACATTTCAAAGGGAGCTTACCTCTATATTTTCCGGTTCCTTTAGGAAGTTTCCTAGCAAGAAGAGCTTCAAATGCCATCAAAATCTCCTCATCATCCATTTCTCTTCTTTGTCTTGGTTCACCACTAGTGCTAGCTTCTTTTCCTTTGCTGGATGGTACACCAGAAGCTTTAAAAGTTGATTCAGTCTTTTGAACACTGCCATCAAAACTATTTAGCTCATAGGCTGTCAACTTTGCAATGATGGAGTCTAGCGATACCCTAGTCTTGTCTATTGATCTCAGCTCCTGAATAGCAGCAACCCTTATTGCATAGACCGGTAATAAGGATCTCAGGACTTTTCTTACCACAGTGGAATCTTCCATTTTACCACCTGCACTCTTGATATCTCCAACAATGGTTTTTATTCTTATTCCATACTGTTGAATGGTCTCACCTTCAACCATCCGCATGTCTTCAAACTTCCCTCTAATGCTTTCTTCCTTAGCTTGTTTTACATGCTAATCACCGCCATAGATATTTTCAAGAGTATTTGATACCTCTTTGGGATTTACCTTATCTTTGACATCAATAAACTCAATGTCAGATAAACTACTAATTAGGGATTTCATAACTTGCCCATTCTCCTGCATCTCTCTCTTTTGGTCATCAGTGAGAGTACCAGTAGGAGAAACATAGGCATTCTTAACATAACTCCAGTGTTGAGCACCCATGCTTCTGGTGTATATCTTCATTTTGTCTTTCCAACAACAGTTTTGATTCTTATTCCATACTGTTGAATGGTCTCACCTTCAACCATCTGCATGTCTTCAAACTTCCCTCTAATGCTTTCTTTCTTAGCTTGTTTTACATGCTTATCACCGCCATAGATATTTTTAAGAGTATCCGATACCTCTTTGGGATTTACCTTATCTTTGACATCAATAAACTCAATGTCAAATAAACTACTAATTAGGGCTTCCATGACTTGCCCATTCTCATGCATCTCTCTCTTTTGGTCATCCATGAGAGTACCAGTAGGAGCAACATAGGCATTCTCAACATAACTCCAGTGTTGAGCACCCATGCTTCTGATGTATATCTATTTCCATATAGGAAATAGATAGGTCGGTGGCATAAACTCTAAACCCTAAACCTCTTAGGTTAAGCAATTCAAACGGTTCAATCCTGACCATTGAGCACATTGCATTAAATACAACAGTCTTGAACCGATCTCAAGACATTCTCCATCGTTCATTTTCTACTGCTTTCATGGTGGCTGATAACCCATCACATGTTTTCACCGTTTACAGACTTCGCACATTCTTGAGGTAGAAAGGAACAATCTCCTTCATATAAGATCCTTCACATGCACAAGGTTGACGTGGCAACATGATCTGTTCTTTGTTACAATGCTAACTCATCACACAAAGTCACCGGTTGAGTCACATAGGCTTGAAGGACTGCAACCAAAAACCCTGAAGTTGAGACTACCAACCGGTAGTCATACAAAGCTTCCATGTACCGGTTCCCATATCCACATGCCGGTTCAACTTGAACAAACACACCACTTCATAATGTTATACCGGTTCTCACATATATCGGTTCTTGGTAACATACCGGTTCTCTCTTCTTCAGCATATTGACATCAATGACAACATAAAATGTCATCATGTCCTCATACCGGTTCACATTGTTAGGATTCCCATAGATACTGAGAGGGGGCGGTGAATCAGTATCTAACCGGTGAGTAGAATTTCTTATCTTAAAACATGCAGAACATATTATAACAGTGTACCGGTATGCAAGAAATAATGAAATAAATAGAATTAAAAACATCCACATGAAAAGCACACCATGACATAAGGATTTAACGAGGAAACCTGGTGTGGGAAAAACCTCGGTGGGATTTGTGACCCACAATATCCACTTACTGGCCAATAAGAGAATATTACTTACAAGAGGGGCCTGCACATGCAGGAAGGCCAACTGCCTAGAGCTCACTGCTCAATGGGAAGTCTCACTGACTTACAATGTGGATTATACAAATCCAATATCTTGTACTACTTTACAATAATATCTATAATGCCTGATCCAGTACCGGTTGCTGCTCTACTTCTTACATAAACCCTTTAATCCATATTTCGCATAATAGGTCTACCTTAATATTTTTCCCTTTTGCTTACCTCACTTTCTTAACTTGCTTAATGTCTATAATGATCTCTCTTATATATAAGAGTCATTTTACAACATGCCAAGTCGGCTTACAAAGTTTTTACAATAATAAACAAAATATAATATAACAAAATCATGTCGGCCTTTGTTTCTCTATATTCTTCAGTTTCCCTTCCTCTGTAATTTCATTCAATAGTATGTCAAGAGGGGCCAAGTCCTTATTTGTCCTCTTCTTCTTCTTGGGTGTCAGTTTCTTCTTCTTTGGTGTAGCCTTTCTTACCAGAGATCTCACTGCTTGTTGTTTTTGTCTTGTCCTCCTAGGTGAGGGTGTGGTTTCCAGTGAGGGATCTCTTTTCCTTACAACTCTTTTGAAAGTTGCAGGCATGTCATTCTCTGAAGATGTGCCTACTGGTGATAGGTGAGTTTCAAGTTGTGGAGATGCTAACTCATCCTCTGTTATATCGGTTTGTTTCATTACTTTATCCTTGATTTCCTTTGTTTGCCTAGAACCTTTTCTTACAACTGCCTCAACCTTTTTCACTCTTTTCTTAGATTGTATTTGGCTTTCAATAGTTTTTGCATTACCAAATATTTCTTCCTTAGGTTCTTTAGGGGCTTCCAGAAGTGCTTTAGCATAAGTTTCAATTATATGATCATCTGTTTTGTAGCCCATATTTTTTACCCAAACTATCCTAGGGATGGTTGCTTCCATCCAGATCTCATCCTTATATTTGTCAACAATCTTTTGTGATAATCTGATTCTTTTCTTCATTTTGGCCTTAAGTGCTTGAAAGAAATCATGGATATTGTTTTCCTTATCTTTTCCCATATTATTGAATAGTTTTGTTAGTTTTTTACCTACTAGTATATCATATCCAAGTTCTTTGTATTCTACACCGGGAACCTGTTTGGTTATATGTAGCATTAGACATACTAGCAGATTTCCAAATTTAAAAGTTCATTTCTTGTCCTTCTTAATCTTGCCTAAGTTGTCAATTAATTTGTCCTTCAACCACTCACATACATCAATCTTTGCATTATCTATGACCATGTCATAAGGACTCGTAATGCATAAACTTGAAACTGAATTGAGTCTATTTGCATGAGTAGCTTTATATCCTAATATCATGCTGATAAATCTTACATTAGTATCTTTCACATCATTGACTCTTAAGGACCTTCTTTCGGATGTTGCACCAGTTAGGTTTATAACTAGGTCATTGGAGACCTTTTTAGTCTTGTTTGGCCTTTTACTGGTGGTCGGTAACCCTATGACAGCTTTCACAGCTTCCTTGGTGATTTTGTGAATTGCATCTAACCAGAAAAATTCACCATGTACCCTGCTTAAGACTATCCTAATCACATCCTTGGGGAATTCAGGAATGCTAAGGATCTCTGTAAATCCTAGGGTTTCAATGATCTTATATTCATCTTTTACATTACCGGATTCATCACATATGACATATTTAAATATGGTTTTAATCTCTTCATCTCCTAGTTCCTCAATGTTGCAGGTTATGTAAATTCTAGGATTTAAACATGGATGTAAGACCATATAAGGCTTTATGTAGCCTACACACCATGTCACTATCTCCAAATAGGGAAACCCCATCTGGTTGCTCTATATACACCTCCTCTTCAAGTACACCATTTAGGAATGTAGATTTTACATCCATTTGATATACTTTGAATCCTTTAAAAGCTGTATATGCAAGAAGCATACGAACTCCTTCCAATCTGGCTATAGGAGCAAAGGTTTCTCCATAGTCTTCTCCTTCTTCTTGGGCATATTCTTTACACACCAATCTGGCTTTGTTTCTAATCACTGTGCCATCCTCATTTAGCTTATTTCTAAAAACCCATTTGGTACCAATGACATTTTATGCTCTGGTCTGGGTACTAAAGACCATGTAGTATTTTTCTCTATCTGGTCAAGTTCCTCTTCCATTGCCTTGATCCAGTCTTCATCGTTATGTGCCTCTTTGAATGATTTAGGCTCAAATTCAGAGATCATACATGAGTTTTCTCTGACCTTTCTTCTTGTAAGGATTCTTGCATCCTTATCTCCTATGATCTACTTAGGATCATGATTTAGCTTGACATACCGAGGAATGGTCTTGATAGATTCCTCTTGCTTTTCTTCTTCATCCTCATCTCCATCAGTATCAGCATCTACATCTACTGGTGTTGGAACACTGTTACTGGTACTTGGTTGACTGACAACCAGTTCATTTACCACTTGCTCACTGTCGGTTTCCTTAGTTTTCTCAGAGGTTTCATCAACTCTTACATTGATGCTTTCCATAATTCTATGAGTCTTATAATTGAAACACTTGAGAGCTTTGCTCTTGGTGGAATATCCTAGGAATATTCCCTCATCACATTTCACATCAAATTTTCTCTGGTGTTCGCTCCTCTTGATGTAACATTTGCTACCAAACACTCTAAAGTAGCTAACCACGGGTGTCTTACCGGTCCAATACTCATAAGGAGTTTTATCCTTACCTTTCTTGATGAGTACCCAGTTCATTGTGTAGACTGCAGTGCTCATCGCTTCTCTCCAAAAGGTGTGGGCTACCTTTCCTTGAATCAACATAGTTCTAGTTGCTTCAACCACAGTCTGGTTATTCCTCTCTACTAGGCCATTCGGCTGTGGAATCCGGGGGACAGACAGTTGTCTCTTGATGCCATGTTCTTCACAGTACTTGTTGAATTCACCAGAAGTGAATTCCCCTCCTTGATCAGTTCTCAGGCACTTGATTCTTTTGTCGCTTTCCTTCTCTACTAATGCTCTGAAAGCTTTGAACTTTACAAAAGATTTAGAATTAACTTTCAAGAATATGACCCGCATCATTCTTGAGCAGCCATTAGTGAGAATCATGAAGTACCTATCACCCTGCACACTCCTAGTTTTCATAGGACCACACAAATCAGTATGCACAAGATCAAGCAAATTGTCAGTAGTGAAAGGTTTACCTTTAAAGGTTGAGGAAGATATTTTCCCCAATTGACACTCTCTGCAAAAGGTATTATCTGGTTTCCTTAGCACTGGCAACCCTCTAACTGCCTTGATCTTACTAGCCTTCACAATGTTATCAAAGTTTACATGGCAGAGTCTCCTATGCCATTTCCAACTATCATCAAATTTAACCATAAGACATGTACTTATATTTGCATTCAACTGAAATAGGTTACCTTTGGTCTGCATGCCGGTGGCCACCAATTCACCATTCTTTCCTTTGATTTTGCATACTCCATTCTTGAATTCTAGAGTGAGACCACTATCATTCAGGTGGGCAACACTCAGAAGGTTGTGTATGAGACCATCAACCCAATACACATTGTCAGCACTACTCTTTCCATTCAGAGAGATGGACCCTCTGCCTTTGACCATACATGGTGCATCATTACCAAAGCGAACCACACCACCATCATACTCTTCCAAGGATAGAAACTTGCTATGGTCACCAGTCATATGGTGAGAACAGCCACTATCAATAATCCACTCATTGGAATCATCAAACTGGGAGACAAGAGCCTTCTTGTCTGACACATCTTCCTTGATAGCAACAAACACAATATCTTCATTTTCTTCATCTTTCGATTCCTCATCTGTGACACCTTCATCAACTGCCACAAAATATTTTCTCTGGTTTCCTCCTTTGAATTCCTTGAACCTTTCCAATTTATCCTTTTTGTCGCCATTAGGACAGTTTACAGCAATATGTCTTATCTGATTACAAGAAAAACATTTCAAAGGGAGCTTACCTCTATATTTTTCGGTTCCTTTAGGAAGTTTCCTGGAAAGAAGAGCTTCAAATGCCATCAGAATCTCCTCATCATCCATTTCTCTTCTTTGTCTTGGTTCACCACTAGTGCTAGCTTCTTTTCCTTTTCTGGATGGTAAACCAGAAGCTTTAAAAGCTGATTCAATATTTTGAACACTACCATCAAACCTATTTAGCTCATAGGCTATCGACTTTGCAATGATGGAGTCTAGCGATGCCCTAGTCTTGTCTATTGATCTCAGCTCTTGAATAGAAGCAACCCTTATTTCATAGACCGGTAATAAGGATCTTAGGACTTTGCTTACCATAGTGGAATCTTCCATTTTACCACCTACACTCTTGATATTTCCAACAACGGTTTTGATTCTTATTCCATACTGTTGAATGGTCTCACCTTCAACCATCCGCATGTCTTCAAACTTCCCTCTAAGGCTTTCTTCCTTAGCTTATTTTACATGCTTATCACCGCCATAGATATTTTCAAGAGTATCTGATACCTCTTTGGGATTAACCTTATCTCTAACATCAATAAACTCAATGTCAGATAAACTACTAATTAGGGCTTCCATGACTTGCCCATTCTCCTGCATCTCTCTCTTTTGGTCATCGATGAGAGTACCGGTAGGAGAAACATAGGCTTTCTCAACATAACTCCAGTATTGAGAACCCATGCTTCTGATGTATATCTTCATTTTGTCTTTCCATATACTGAAATTTTCTCTGTTGAACTTTGGACCTTCCCTCTTCATCATTAGACTGGGATCTTTACCTCAAGCAGTTAAGCTTATAACATAGAGGACCTGGAGGATGCTCTGATACCAATTGATAACTTAATGATGAGTGGATAGTACCAAACCGGTACTGAGAGGGGGGGTGAATCAGTACAGGTAAAAACATAATCCTAAACCGATTTGTCAGCAGACACTGTGCTTCAATAGACAAACAGTAACACTGGTCTTAAACAGAGTACAACCGACAAAACCCAGAATAACTGAGACAAGCATAAACTAGTTGACACTTATCTTTTCATACATTCTAATACTTCATTTCCATTTCACCCTAGTGCATGAATAGATAATCTATCATCAAAAGATATATAAGCAGCTAGATCGACATGATTTACCTTTAGACACAAATCGCTCAAACCATCACAAGAATATCACCACACATAACACATAGATTTTTTCACATGGAAACCCAACTAGGAAAAACCACGATGGGGATAAATACCCACAAGCTATTTTGAACTCTTTAGAAGTCCGCTCTATTAGGAGCCTTGTCTGGTTAAAGACTGATACAATAGGTCTTGTTAGGAACCGATCTTGTTAGGGATCACCCGGTTAAGGGATGGCTAGAATACCCGGTTAAGGGTTAAACCCTGCTAAAGGTTACCTTGTTAGAGGATTTCAAGAACTCAATGGTTTTGAGTCACTCTGTTAAAGGATTTACAGCAAACCAGTTAAAGCTACCCTGTTAAGGGATTTCCCAATTGTTGAGGTGGTTAGAGATCAATAGGTATTACAATGATCTAGTAACAACACTCAATGCCATTGCAGATCCGCTTTAGCTCCTCTTCACCTTCTGCACTTACACTCTACAGGTATCACTTCTCTCCTCTGGTCTAGCAAGAATCACATATCTCTTCTCTTGGATACACACACACAACTTTTTCCAACAACCTCAGAAAGAAACACAACATTGACCTTATAGGGAACAGATAGGTCAGTAGCATAACCCCTAAACCCTAAACCTGTTAGGTTAATAAATTCAAACAGTTCAATCCTAATCATTGAGCATATTGCATTAAATGCAACAATCTTGATCCAATCTCAAGACATTCTCCATCATTCGTTTTCCATCGATTTCATGGCGGCTGACAACCCATCATGCATTATCACCGTTTACAGACTTCAGACATTCCCGAGGTAGATGGGAACAATCTCCTTCATGCAAGATCCTTCATGCGCCCAAGGCTGACGTGGCAACACGATCTGTTCTTCATTACCATGCTAACTCATCACACAAAGTCACCAGTTGAGCCACACAGGCTTGAAGCACTTCAACCGAAAACCCTGAAGTTGAGACTACCAACTGGTAGTCATACAAAGCTTCCATGTGCTAGTTCCCATAACCATATGCTGGTTCACCTTGAACAAAAATACTGCTTCACTTTGGCACAAATGTTGGTTCACAGTGTTATACCGGTTCTCTTCTCTTCATCATACTGACATCAATGACAACACACAATGTCATTATGTCCTCATACCGGTTCACATAATTCCAACAACGAATTGAGTTTTAATCTTGATCTTCATTCTCTCCCACGAGGTGATCTTTTTCCTCCCGGTTTGTTCTCTTTCTTCTTGATTCATGTTCCACCACACTAGGGCTAATCCCTTCTATCTCTACTTGCCTAAATTGACCCTCTTCTATTCTGCAACTTCCTTGTATTCAAAATGATTGTGCAAGTCTTCTATCCAATCCAATAACTCTTCTCCATTTAGGCTTCCATTGGAGATAGGTAAACCTTCTATGTTGTCTTTATTGAGTGATTTGAGGGCATCCAAGAAGATATTCTGATCTTTTTCCAACTCCTTTTCTGTTATGACTCCTATCACATCTGCATCTTCATCATCAGTTTCATCACCCCATTCAGTGACTTTTCCCTGTCCTTTCTTGGTTTCTTGCTCTCGAGCTTCACTAAGAATGTCTTGGACCAACTTCCTGATGGCCTCTTGGCTCATTGCCTTTGGTGGCATGTTGTTGGCTTCCAACTCTACCTCTGGGTCTGACATAAACCACTTTGTTCAATCAACTGGCTCGAATACCAATCTGATGTAGAGTGAGTTGTCTCTCACCGGTTTGTGCTACCTTGTCTAGGTATCTCCTCCAAGCTACAAAAGAACCATCCAATGATTCTATACCTCACACCCTCCAAGGGTTTACAAGACTTACCCTCAGGGTTTACAAGACTTACCCTCTCTGACCTTCACAAGGTCCTTAGGCTAGGATAACCACTTGTTGTTTTGTGAGTTCCATTTTTTTTCTTCGAAGACCTTGTTTTCCCTCCGTTTCACACTCAACCAAAGAGTTCAACCCCTCTACCACAAGATCTTCATTTCCCACACTACACACATTAGGATGGATGATTTTGGAAGGATTCCAAACCCTGTTCCTTACTCAAGAGCTTTGACACATACCAGTTTGGTGTTTTACAAACAAACTGCACTTTCAGGCCTAACTAGAATCCTAATTCTAGTAGCCCTGTCAGTGGGGTATTTTGCATTTATCTACTAAACTTACTTAACAACCCTATGAAATCCTTTACATTCCAGACACCCTTTTGGGGTTTACATACAATATTGAAAAACCAGAGGTGGGTTTTGTCATTAACATATCTAACCATTACCTATTTAGCTAGGCCTAATTGCCCCTTCCTAGGCCTAAAAAGTAGGGATAAGTTCACAAAAGTAATCAGACCGGTGAAGGATTTTTAACCAATTTTCATTGACCCAAAAACAACTTGTCCTACTAAGTGCTTTACCTGGCACACTTAAGAGCTCACATGCCAACATTGGTCAAACAAAGACTCTTAGGGCCCTTACAATCATTTGAGAACACACTTAATGGCCTCTTGGCCTTATTACAAAACTCAAAAAATGATTCCAACATTGAGGAAATAAAGTTACCAAAATTTGCAAAGTGCCCCTACACCACAAGTAGTCTCAAAGAATAAGAAAATTGCACTAATCTCCTGGAATAAGATTTGCAGATCTAAGAAGGATGGTGGCATAGGTATTATAAACTTGATGTGGAAAAACCATGCTCTTGGAGAAAATATTGCATGGAAATTTTATACACAATCAGACCTCAAATGGGTTAGGGTTCTACAATCAAAATATTTGGACTCTGACAACAGAGAAGAAATTTCTAGAATTGGAAACCTCCAAAAGGGTCTGGGTTTTGGAATTTCATCTTGAATAGATGGATGGTATTATTGAAGCATATTTTGTGGGAAATATTTGATGGTAGGTCTACCCTCTTTTGGGAGGACTCTTTGGGAGTGTATCCCTCAATTGACAAGATGATGAATATTAGTTCATTCAAAGATAGATTCATTCAAAGCTAGGCTAGATACCTTAGATGCTACGTGAAATTGAATGAATCTCAAGTAGCTCTTGGTTGTAAATGGAAGGATTTCTTTGCATTCATGAATCAAGATAAATGGGAAATGTTTAATAGCATCCCATCAAGAAGGTCATTGATATTTTGAGAAGGTAGAAAAATGTTGATATGGGTTGAATCCAAAACTGGCCTATACAACTCTAAGGATGGATTCCAGATGGTATAGAATGAGGCTTTACAGGTCATAGATAACCTACCTATCAAAATCTATTGAGTCAAGCAGTGTTTACCTAAGGCGGGTGCCTTTTCTTGGGCATCCATCCAAGGAATGATCTTAACAATAGATTACTTCAAAAAGAATTGGATTTGCAGGCCCCTCAAGATGTGCTCTATGTAAGATGGAAGAAGAAAGCACTTGTCATCTATTTATATCATGCTCATATGCTCAACACTATTGGATTTGGTTGCTCAACAAGTTGGGTTGGTCACCTGTGTTACCCTTGGACATTCTTTAATGGTTTAGAGGATGGTTGATCCTTAGTATATCCAATATTTTTGGAAATCTATGGATCTATAGCCCATACATTATGGTGTGGGAGTTATGGAAAGAGAGAAATCAGAGAATAGTCAAAGACAAAGAGATAGCTATAGATAAAATCTTAAACAAAATAGAGGTTGCCATTGTAGAAGTGGTAATAGCAAAAATTTAAAGTATGTGAGGAAGGATTGCAACTTTTCAAAATGGGACAATCAAATACGGAAGAATTGGCAAGGTCTTAGAATCCCCCATTTTTTGGTAGCGAAATCAATGTCTCCCAAGAAAAAAGGAAGTTGTGTGTTTGGTCCCTGCCTAAAGAGAGATGGTATAAGCTCAATTCCAATGGAGCTTCTTGTGGAAACCAAATTAAGGTTGGAGTGAGGTGCATCATGTTGGCATTGTATTTTCATTGATATCAACTAGTATAGGATGGCTACCGGTATAAGAGATGTATGTTTAGTACTGTCATTGATACATACCAGATGTGATGTCTTTGATGTCACCTAGCCTAGCAGGTCACCAGTAAGGGAGAGGATGTCATTCAGTATAATGACCATTCGAGTCACCGGTACACAAGTTAGTGTTTGACTTGTGTGTAAGATATGGACAGAAGGTCGATATGATATAAAAACTGGTAAATGATGACATATGTGAGTGAGAAAGATGTTGGGTTGTTGATTATGATGAAGAGGCAGAATGTTATCAAGAATCACATCAACATCAGAGGTGAAGTATGTACAGGTCACTGATATGCTGTGTGGATGTCAAAACATAGATCTCCTACCAGATAAAGATGCAGTCACTATTTGAAGAGATGACTGACAGTGAATGTGCCCCAACCAGATCACATGTGCCTATTTGTAGATATGTTGCTCAAACAAGGAAGCCACATTGGTGCATTGCAGGATGAAGACAAAAATGATCCACTCCCACTGATAAGTGGAGCTTATCTCCAATTATGCATGGATTGCATCATAGTCCTCTGAGATACGAAAGAAAAGTAGAATGTGGGTGATTGAAGGCTCACACTAGATGAACAGGTGAAACTCTAAGTTGCCTTATGTGCATGAGATCAGGGATGTGCACTAGATCAGCATGTGAAGACATGTTGTGCCACCGGGATAGAGAAAGAAGAGTAAAGAAGTGATGGGTTTTTCACCTTGACAAACCGGTTGAGATGATAATCAAGTTGATGATAAAGAAGGCAAGGTTGAGCATCTACAGAGAGAGAGTGCAAATGGTATGCAGATGCCTCAGATGGAAATAGTTGAAGCTTGATGACATGGTGTCATCAAGGGTGCCTACCGATAAGTATGAGAAATGGTAAGAGAGAAAAGAGGCTAAGTGATGTGCTCCTACCTGATGAAGATGAGCATGCTATGGATATGCATGTCTGGTGACCGGTTAAGGTGTCCCACTAGTAGAGCAACAAAGTGTGGACATGATGGTTAACCAACAAAGTGTGAGATATCAATAGGGTTAAAGAACTGGCAGAAGAACCCGATAATGGAGTTGGTCGGTGATCCCATCCATATCGACACAGATGACCTAGCAAAGATGGATGACAACAAAGTGGCCATGTGGAGTTGAAGTGGCAAGCATGCATGCATTGGTCGGCATGGTGAGTTGGTGAAGTGTCTATCCACGAGGTAGATGTTGATAAGTCAACATTTATGTCAACTACATGATTCACAGGATGTGCTATAGAGGTTTGTGCCTCGAGGTCAAATGGACAACAGAGATACAGCACACACTATTTGAGTAGATCAAGGCAGGTGAAGGGAACCGTGAAACCATTATTGGTGATCGACCAAGAAATCTTCTGACATGTCAAATGTAGACTACTAAATGAGGAAGGCATGTTCTGGAAGGCACGACAATGGCGGGATTGATTGATGAGTTGCAGTTCATCAATCTAGGAAATTAGTTCTGATAAGATCTAATTAGATTTGGTTTTCCTCGGGGTCCAAGAAGAAACCCTAACCGCCAAAAGTGAGAATTATTTTTTGGCGGGAAAACCAGTTTATAAATATGTAGGACAAAATTGATGAAGGTTTCCGCTATATGAGAGGGTATTGTTGCTGAAGAAGTGAAATCAATCAAGTTCTCACCAAGAAGAAGAAGAAGAAGAAGAAGAAGAGACTGAGTGTGGGGAAGAACGGGGTTGAAGAGTTCAACCGGCAACTGTGAGGCAATTGGTAGTCAGCCATTGAGTCTGACAGAGGGGTAAATCGGTATTGATAGAACTAGCAGAGAAGAGTTGCAGAAGACTATAGAGAAGGCAGAAAAAGAACTGACAGAGTATAGTACCGGTGGAGAGTAGTAGTATTTCTAAGAGAAGAGAGAATTGACAGAGAGAAGAACTGACAAAGAGCAGAACCGACAGAGAAGGAGAAGAGGCTAAACTAGAAAGGGTGTAGTAGAGAGCGAGGTGCAGCAGAGAGTGAGTTGCAGCAGGAGATAAGGTTGTTGTAGAGAAAAGGTGAATAGAGAAATAACAGAGATATGTAGAGAGGACAACCGGTGGAGAGACACACTTGAGAGTTACAAAGTTCTTTTGTAACAAGAAGACAACTTTGGTATCAAAATATGATTTTCTAATCACTGAGTTGGAGCTCAATGCGAGGGTTGGTACTCCTTGGGTTGGTGCCCTAAACATTGTAATTAGAGTTTCACTATGAGGCTGGATTGGAGCAGTAGACTCCAACAGCATTTCTTACCAAGGTTTTTCCCATCTTGGGTTTTCCTTGTATATGTTGGTGTTATGTGATGTACCTTTCATGTGTGTTGCATTTGTGTTAGTCTCCCCTCTAACCGGTAAGCTAGATTAATGTTAGATCTGATAACTAGTATAAACATATAGGATAGCTAAATGGAAAGAATTTGGAAACCACTTATTCACCCCCCTTTCAGTGGCACATTATATCTAACAATTGGTATCAGAGCCTAGGTTCCCGGTTGACAAGCTTTCTCCAGCTTGGGTAGATTTTGGCTTAAGGACACAATGGTATGTTTAGTGTCAATCACAGCTCCAGTATTTGATGGGTCAAACTATTCCATTTGGAGTTGTAGAATGGAAATTCACTTATCCTCTCTAGGGTATGATGTCTGGATGTTTGTTGTAAATGGCTTCCCTAGTAGAGTCAGTCCTCCCATCGATTCAGATGCAGAAAGAAGAAACAAGTGTAATGATGTAGCAATGAAGGCCATACTCTATGGTTTATCAGTTGATGTCTCCTCACAGGTGGATAGATGCAGATTGGCAAAAAGCTTATGGGAAAGATTGAAGAAGCTCTATGGAAATGAGCCTACCACTGCAAAACCGATTTGTGAAGAAAATATGAGAATTGCAACTCATGCATCTGTAGATGATGAAGGCAGATCTGCTAGCAGGTTCAACAATGATGAAGAAGGAACCCACCTCTTCATGGCTCAAGAATCATAAGATGAGAGGCACACATCTGAGAGTGATCATGCAGATCACTCCTACCGGCAAGGTGTGTTTGGCAGTGATAGTGAAGGTGAAGAAGAAGAGGAAGAAGAAGTAGATCTGGAAGGAGAACTTGTTAATGCACTTGAGGAGCTCAGTAGAGTGAGAAATGAATGCAAGCTATTCAAGAATTCTGCTATAGTGGAGCAGAACTGGTTGATCAGATGCTTTGAAGAATATGAGAAAAGTGTCTCTGAAATGAAGACTCAACAAGAAGAAACCAAGGAGTGACAATGTAAAGATCTAGCATCTAAGCTAGAGGCTAAAGATAAAGAATATCAGCAGTTGGTTGGAGAAATGGAGAGTCTCTAAAATGATCTTGAGAAGTGTCATGATGAGATCAAGGTAAGAATCCAGTTTGATGGCAACAATGATGCCTTGGACAAAATGTTGAAAAAGAAAAACCATTCTAAGGATACTGGATGATTAGGAAGTGGTGTCGGTGAATGCTCCACCAGCAAGAATGTCCCCCACAATGACATTTTGTTTGTCTCCTCAAATGGAGATAACAAGGGTCTGACCTTCACAGTTAGAAATTCTCCCTGGAAGAAGGTTGATCTAACCACAATTGGTGAAGACATGCAGATAAGGATGAAGACTGGTGTTGCAAGAAGGAGGAACAATGCAGATCCCAAAGGAAAAGGGAAGATAAGAGAAGATAGCTTCACTGGAAGAAAGAATATGAGAAGACAACATAAAAGACCTCCTACCAGTAGAGGACAAAGGAATGCTACTACCCACAAGACAAGATAGGTGTGGAAGATGAAAGGTTCAAATGGAAGAGTTGCAGAGAATGGACAATCCAGGATCCATCCCCGAAGAAGTAGAAATGGAGATGCCAAACCGGTAAGATCTCCCCATGCATGGAAAAATAAGTTTGTAAGTTATAAATCTTCCTTCTCTAGTTATTGTTTTACATGTAATGGTCATGGCCATAGGGAAGAAGAATGTAGAAAGGGATCTAGAAGGAACAATCTAGGATATCATATATATCATGCATATGAGCAAAATATATCAAGGAGTAGATACATGCACTATTCCTCTCCCGGTTATACAAATAGTGTTTGTTATAACTGCAATAGAATTGGCCATAGAAGTTATGAATGTAGGAAGAAGGACTTGCATTCATATGGAAGTTGGTATAGTAGCTATGCTCAACATAGAAAAGGATTTAGAGCATATGGAAGTCAGAGACCTATATGGAACCAAAGGAGAAATGTCCCTACAAGATCGAGAGGTCCAACGGTTCTGGTTGTCAGTCACAACAACATGACCAGAATAATATGGTCAAACTGGTATGTTGGAAGGTTCCCCAATCATGAGATTCACATGGATGTTGTGTGCTACTATAGCATTGCTTCCGGTTATGTTGCAGGATCCAGTAGAGCAAGCATAATCAACACAAGAAAGTAAGACCTGCTCCCAGGAGTGAAAATGGGAAGAAGAATGAGATCAAGCAGGAATGGAGGAAGAATCAAGATGATGCAACCATGGACCGGAATTGTGCATTCATTGCATAGGTAATATCTCCTAAGGCTTAAAGGAGATGTAGGACCTTAAGGGGAGTAGTACACTAATCTTATCATTCACCCCCTCAGTGGAAGAAGACACATGGAAAAAAAAGTTGATGCCGATATGAAGGAAGAAAATGAGAAGATAAGTGTGTGTAGTGGTTGCCTTGGCTACACACCTACAGATGAGAGATGGTTCACTGCTACATGTGTCAATATATAGATACTTAACAATTGGCATCAGATGCAAATTGACACAAGTTGTCAGGATTTACAGGAAGGTACTCCGGTAGTTATCATGGATGGGTACAAGAAACTAGTATGTGCAGGATGTTACCGGTATATATGCTAACAGGTACTTGCAGGTTATGTAAGACAATGAGGTTCGCGATCATTGCATTAACCCCGGTAGCATGGAATGAGGATTTTATGTCTCAGGTGGTGCTGATGAAGACCTGAATGACATATGTTGGCCCAGTTTTTTATCATGTAGGCTTGTATGTTTTGGGCTAACCGGTTTGATTCATGGCATGATGATAATATTATATGCCATTGTGTGCATCCAGGATCATGTCATAGGTTGTGGTTGATATAATGGAGTTGAAAGATCATCAGTTGATCACATATGCACAGCTCAACTAGTATATGGAGATGATTGGAGCCCCGATATTGGACCTGACTGGAAATGTAGACCTAAGATGTATGACTCAGGGGGAGTCCAAGTGCTTATGAAGTAGAACCGGCATGCTTGAGCTTATGGGGGTACTAGCTGCTTCAAACTACAGATAATGGAAATTTTTGTAGGAATACCCAAGAGAATTTTATGATTAAGGGTATCTTGGTATTAGACCAATTGGTAGCACTCATAGTACAATCACATTTGATTCTTAAGAACAATTGGTATCAGACCGGCATACTCAATTGGTGTCTACTGGTGGTCGAGCCCTCCATCTCAAGTGTTGTGACTTGAGAAGATGTAACAAATGATGGTTGAAGGAGGAAGATGCATCCAACAGAGCAAAAAGGATGAAAAATATCTGTCAGTGCCTGGTAGATACAAGGAGGAGAGAAATCCTGACAGTACCCTTTGCCATTGTTGTCAAAGGGGGAGAGAGATTTTGTAGTATACCACATACTACATGTGTGAGAATCCATGGATCACATAAGTGGGGAAAGAGAATATGCAGTATGCTAGATACTAAATGTGTTGACATCAATGCCAAAGCAGAAGATTTTTGTCATTGATGTCAACCGGTATAGGATGGATACAGGTATAAGAGATGTATGTGCAGCATTGTCATTGATGCATACCGGATGTGATGTCTTTGATGTCACCTAGCCTAGAAGGTCACTGGTAAGGGAGAGGATCTCATTCAGTACAATGACCATTGGAGTCACCGGTACACAAGTTAGTATTTGACTTGTGTGTAAGATATGGACAGAGGGCTGGTATAATATAACAATTGGTAAATGATGACATCTATGAGTGGGAAAGATTTTGGGTTCTTGATTATGATGAAGAGGCAGAATGTTATCAAGAATCACATCAACATCAGACGAGAAGTATGTGTAGGTCATCGCTATGTTGTATGGATGTCAAACCGCAAGTCTCCCACTAGATAAAGATGCAGTCACTATTTGAAGAGATGAATGATAGTGAATGTGCCCCAACCGGATCACATGTGCCTGTTTGTAGATATGTTGCTCAAATAGGGAAGCCGCATTGGTGCATTTTAGGATGTAGATGACAAGGATCCACTCCCACCAGTAAGTGGAGCTTATCTCCTATTATGCATGGATCGCATCATAGTCCTTTGAGATAAGAAAGAAAAGTAGAAGGAAGGTGATTGAAGGCTCACACTAGATGAACAAGTGAAACACTAAGTTGCCTTATGTGTGTGAGATCAAGGATGTGCACCAGATTAGCATGTGAAGACATGTTGTGCCACCAAGACAAAGAAAGAAGAGTAAAGAAGTGATGGGTTTGTCACCTTGACAAATCGGTTGAGATGATGATCGGGGTAATGATGAAGAAGGCAAAGATGAGCAGTTGTGGATAGAGAGTGCAACCGATATGCAGATGCCTCAGATGGAAATAGTTGAAGGTTGATGACATGGTGTCATCAAGGGTGTCTATCGATAAGTATGAGAACTAGTAAGAGAGAAAAGAGGCTAAGTGATGTGCTTCTACCTGATGAAGATGAGCATGTTATGGATAGGCATGTGTGGTGACCAGTTAAGGTGTCCTAACGACAGAGCAACAAAGTGCAGACATGATGGTTAACCGGCAAAGTGTGATATACCAACAAGGTTAAAGAATCGATAGAAGAACCCGATAATGGAGTTGGTCGATGATCCCATCCATACTGACATAAATGACCCAGTAAAGATGGATGATGACAAAGTGGCCACGTGGAGTTGAAGTGGCAAGCATGCATGCATAGGTCAACATGGTGAGTTGGTGAAGTGTCTGTCTATGAGGTAGATGGTGATAGGTCAACATTTATGTCGACTGTGTGATTCACGGGATATGCTACAAAGGTTTGCGACTCTAGGCTAGATGGACAACAGAGATCCAGCACAGACTGTTTGAGAAGATCGAGGCAGGTGAAGGGAACCGCAAAACCATTCTTGGTGATTGACCAAGAAATCTGCTGATAGGTTAAATACAGAATGCTAAATGAGGAAGACATGTTTTGGAAGGCACGAAAATGGTGGGATTGATTGATGAGTTGTAGTTCATCAATCTAGGTGATCAGATCTGATTGGATTTGGTTTGCCTCGGGGTCGAAGAAGGAATCCTAACCTCCTGAAGTTTGAATTGGTTTTTGGCGGGAAAACCAGTTTTAAAATATGCAAGCCAAAATTGATTAAGGTTGCCGCTGGATGAGAGGATATTGCTGCTGAAGAAGTGAAATCAGACAAGTGCTCACCAAGAAGAAGAAGAAGAAGAAGAAGAAGAGGTTGAGTGTGAGGAAGAACAGGGTTAAAGAGTTCAATCAACAACTATGAGGCAACCGACAACCGGCCATTGAGTCTGACAAAGGGGTAAATTGGCAGTGACAAAACTAGCAGAGAAGAGCTACAAAAGACTACAAAGAAAGCGGGAAAATAAATGGCAGAGTGTAGTATCGATGGAGAGCATCAGTGTTGTTGAGAGAAGAGAGAACTGATAGAGAGAAGAATTGACAGAGAGTAGAACTGATAGAGAAGGAGAAGAGGTTGAACAAGCAAGGGTGCAGCAGAGAGCAAGGTACATCAGAGAGTGGGTTGTAGTGGGAGATAAGGTTGCTACAGAGAAAAGGTGAATAGAGAACTGGCAGAGATCTATAGAGAGGAGAACCAGTGGAGAGACACACCTGAGAGTTATAAAGTTCTTTTGCAACAAGAAGATAACTTTGGTATCAAAATATGATTTTGTAATCACTGAGTTGGAGCTCGGTGCAAGGGTTGGTGCTCCTTGGGTTGGTGCCCTAAACACTGTAATCAGAGTTTCACTGTGAGGCTAGATTGGAGCAGTAGACTCCAGCAACATTTCTCATGGAGGTTTTTCCCATCTTGGGTTTTCCTCATATATGTTGGTGTTATGTGATGTCCCTTTCATGTGTGTTGCATTTGTGTTAGTCTCCCCTCTAACCGGTAAGCTAGATTTCTATTAGATCTAATAACTGGTATACACACATAGGATAGCTAAAGGGAAAGAATTTGGAAACTACTGATTCACCCCCCTCTCAGTGGCACATTGTGTCTAACACATCATTCACTCATGGGAGGGAAAAATCATTGCAAGAAGAGAAGTTTTCTTAGGCATGGCAACAAACAATTATACAAAAATCTATGGCTTAATAGAATGACTATTATTATGCAGATCCTTAAGCATCACTAAAGTTGAAATTGAAGGGGATTCAGCAATCATTATCAATATCAATAGAACCAGGTCAATGCGTAATTTGAATTTAAAGATCCT
This sequence comes from Cryptomeria japonica, assembly GCF_030272615.1. Classification (NCBI taxonomy): domain Eukaryota; kingdom Viridiplantae; phylum Streptophyta; class Pinopsida; order Cupressales; family Cupressaceae; genus Cryptomeria; species Cryptomeria japonica. Next base: position 7,037 of record NW_026729797.1, on the reverse strand, counting down.
TCTGGATCGAGCTTTGGATATTTTGGACTCAATACAAGATTTTATGATAAATCATATATACAAAGAAGAAAATGCTCTAGTTGATAGCTTGGCTAATCAGGGTGTTGATGGAGAGAATGTAGGTTCTCATGAGTTTGTGGACACCTCAATAGTATGCCACATAAATCGAGTAACGATTTGAAGTTGATGGATTTGATGGGGCTTAAAGGCAGCCTTTTCACATCATGACATCGTTGGGTCATGATGTGAAAATAATTTAGGAAGTATGATGTATACTCATTTCTTTGGATAGCCAGATATATCTGTATCCCAAGGTAGCATGATCGGATGGTGAAATATTTATTAACATGTATGAAGGCATTGCGGCTACATTTAACATCATATCAATAATTTGGCATGTGATGCTCACATTTTAAGAAGGTGAATTATGTCAAAAGTTTCAAATTTGTGTGTTGATCGAGAGGGGAGAAATCTTGTCTTGATCAATGGAGTCCATACTACGTCTCATCTCTGATAAACAACAAATATAATTTCTAGGAGCCATTAAAGACAAGACGTGGGCTGAGATTATAGAGTCAAAGGATGATCTGGTGAATAGAGCAATGAAGCAGATTCTTGGGGAGGATTTCATCTTGTCCCGAACATCGATATTGCATTAACATTGACATCCTGGCCACATTTGTGTCGATATTATTGGTTATGGGTGAGTTGAAATTTTATGCAATACAACTTTGTCATGCTCTATTTCATAAGGATATCTTAGGAGATTTGAATCTAGTTGTAGAAAATGTGGATGAGGGTAAGATGGCTCCCCACCTAAAGGATTACCTTGTGAATAATGGGTTGAGAGACATGGGGGAAGGAAGGGAGAATATTCCAAAGAGGCCCATTCTCATTATTAAGGTTATGGTGGCGTTTGAAGCCAGGAAACCCTACATTGCCAGAAACATTGAGTTTATCCAAATGTGGCTTGGTCAGAAAGCAACTCTAGATTGAGATTGGTGGAAAGACTACATGATTGCAGAGGGTTTTTACTGGTGGTCATCTGAAGAGATAGAACCAGATATTAGGGTGATGGAGGAATCGATAGAGGCTCATCTAAAACCCTCAAAGAAAAATCATGTTCGTGTAGAACCCAATGAGGAGAAAAAGATGGAGCCTCGAGTGGCCAAGCAACATTTGCCTCCGCATGGTGAATGTGTTCTCATGGATCAAAGCCTTTTGAAAAAGAAGGAGAAAGGCAAGATTTGAGGGCCAAAACTTGGTGGTCTAGTTGGAGATGATGCATGAAATTAGTAAAATTATATGTTAGTTAATGCATGGATTTTGAATACTTAACCATGCCTAGTATTTAGTAATAGATGAATGAAATTGTATATGTAGTAGATAAGCTTTTACATATTGCCATATAGGGCAGTTTTGATTAAGCTAGCAGAGTACACATGGACTACAGAAGCAGTTTTTTGTAATACTTTATATTTTAATACAATCCCGATTTGATTGTTATTGATAAAAAAAAAAAAAATTAAATAATTAAAAAATAAATAAATAGATAAATAATATTTAGAAGATCTATTTGTTGTGAAACAAATTTTTTGGATTAAGGCAAAAACAAGTTTTGAAGGGGCCTAGAAACCCTTTACAAAAAAGATTCTAAAAGACTTAGAATCAGAGCATTAGAAAAATCCAAAACAAAACAGGCTGCAAAAGATAGGACAATACAAAGTGCAGCCAAGAAACCAACAAAACACCCAAATGAGCAAACAAAAGATCAACAAAGAACCTGCAGACAAAAAACACAAAACACATAGAAAGACATCACAATCACATGAGGCTCTTGAGGGTCTTAGCGACCTCAACCTCCAGCAGGTTCATCTTGTCAGCAGCCATCCTAATCTCTTTGTAATCCTCGCTTTGAATAATTGATTTCTTCTTCATGTTTCCCTGGGTCCGCTTGCAAGGGCCTTGATCATCCTGCATTTTCTCACTGTCATCACCAATATTAATCAGAATTTTCTCCCGTTGCCCTTGGTCAAGATTGTTCGCCATGGAATTCATGGCATCCATCATCTATTTGACAATCTTGTGGCTATTGGTCATAATTGTTTTGAAGGTGGCTTGAATTTTATTATAGTTTTCATCCACTTGGGTGAGCCTATCCTCAAATCTTTTTTGCATTTCATCAATACCCTCCACCGCTCTATTGATGAAGTCCACCATAGATTTCTTCTCATCTTTTGTCCAGTGCCCTTTATCTTTCTGATTATCCTGAATAGTAACAACAAGGATAGCATCCATCTAGCTACCAAAAGCCCTTTGGTTGATTCTGACCTCCTTTAGTTCATGAAAGAGCCATTTGAACAAGCTAAAAGTGTCAATGGCGTGATCCCTAGCCATTCCTAGAATATTTTCATAATCATCCCTCTTATCACTCAGTTCCACACTCTTCACATGGAGATCATTGGTTGCATTCTACCAAGGTGACGAAGGAGGCAGCGAAAGGGGCTTGTCAATGTTCTGGCTATCAGGCTTAATGCCATCCCTGGAACCACCTGCAGAGCCCTCGGAGTTAGCATTATTTCCACTAGACACAGGGGAATCCTTGCTAGATGATGTGGAAGAAGAAGAGACAACCAATTGCTTTTGCACCTTCTTACACTTACCCACAAAAGATTTGGCCTTCGAAAAGATAACAGGTTTGGCTTTTTTATGAGGGGGGCAGTCCGCCTCAGAGTCCAAATTGGACTCCTCACCACCCGACTCCCCAGTAGAAGTATCATCCTTAGGAGAAGTGGGGATATAATAAGACGGGACAGGGAGGGCACAAAAATGAGAATCAATAAGTACCAGAAGACCTTCATGGAGGATAGGGAACTTAACAGGGTTCTTTTTATGGTCCCTAAAATTATCCCTTATGGTAGACATAAGATAGAAAGGAAGGGACACCTTGACACCATAATGGAAATTATTCAAAATCACAAAATCATGACCATAAACCCTAGTAAACTGGCCATTGAGGGTGAAGTATTTCATTATTACCTTAAGAAGTTTTGCCCAAAACTCCTTGATAACAGAGATATCGAAGTAGCTCATTGTTTTCTTTATCATTTTGGCCCTCTCCTCTTCATTTTTGGGGAAGATTAGCACCACCTCCTCCAAGTAGTTTTGGTCCCTATAGAATTTCATCCCATCAGTCGAAAGGCCAGTGGCCTGAGCAATCAAATTATCATCAATAAGCACCTTGCGCCCATGTAGAGTAATGGTGTCATCTTTCCAATGCTTCTCAAAATAGGCATTCACGTCCTTATTTCTCCCCTTTAACCTCTCAATGTATGGGGTAAGACCTCTTTTCTCTAGGATCCTCTGAATTTTCTTATCCTTCTTAAGCTACACACAGCTTGGAGGTTCAATTCTCTTCCTTGCCCCTCCCATTCTTCTCTTCACTCTATAATTGAACAAACTCACAGCTTTCAAACTAGGAGAGAAATCCCAAAAAAAATCAATATTTACCCACAAAACATGTGAGTTAACTCTGCCATAATGACACCATTCATTATAAACACATGCCTTATGTGGAAAGATACTGATCTTTCTAGAGACATACCTTGCAATAATGGCAAGAGTACTCATGAAATTAGCTACCTCAATTTTTGTCATCAAGAGCAAGCATGTAAATCTCAATGTCCAATAAATTCTCATTGGTCCAACTCAATTGACTAATACTTCTCACTCCTTTATTAGCTAGGTAATCGGCTACATAGTTGGACTCCCTAAAAAACATGGGATATGACACATTGATCAAAAGTATTAACGATTTCCCTAGCCTTTTTAATCCAAACTTCAACATTCCAAGAGGGCTTTGAAGCACCTTTAAGGTAATTAATAATGTTTTTAGAATCACCTTCCACCCACACATACTTGCAGTTGTTTTTCATGGCTAGGTGAGACCTTGATAATCTCCATGGCTTCAGCAAGGTGGTTAGTCTGAAACAAATGTTAACATAGTAATTAGTTGACTAGTTATCAAAAAATAAGGTTGACAAACACAAAGTGTTTTAATCTTATTGAAGATTTATGTGATTTTTAACTTATGACAAGGTAGGTTGAAAAATATAGTGTTGTATTGAACTTGAGATGATTTGTCTCTTTCCAAGATTATGATTCTATGTTGTAGAAATGAAGGGTTTCTCAATTGAGGATTGTTTGTATTGTGTAACTAAATTTTTCCTTATTTAGGACTATTCAAAATCTACGATTCCTCAAAACATGAAAATATAGGTTGCTTAGATTATTATTTAAATATTACCCTATTTACCATTTGTAAATGCACTCGTATATATAACAATAGGGTGTCTAAATTTTGGAGACTTTATTTTTTCTAGTTAGTTGATTCAAATTTTTGTCTCTTGTTGATTGTTAGTGAAATAAAAATATAGGTGTGTTTTAAAACCAAGACATATTTACAAACATGAAGCTTCTAAAACACCATGTAGACTAAAAATAATGATGTGATAATTAATCACCTTATTTGTGTAAAAAAATAGAGAAAAGGGGGAGAGGATAATGCACTTGAACTAATCATCTTTAAATATTTTCTCTTGCAAAACACCTAATATGTTGCCCCAACTTACACATGTGATCATCTTTAAGAATATTTGTAATTATCTTTAAAATGCCTTCAAAACTTATGATTCTTTGCATAAACACTTATGATTCACTTTGCAAACACTAGAAAATTCTTGTTTGATTCTTTTCTTTGGTTAGTGTTTTAATTCACACATTTCAATGTGACACAAAATAGAACATATTAAAATATTTTTTCTTCAAATCAATAGGGAAACTTTCTATGACTTTAAATTTAGAAGAATTTTAAAATAAAATAGATTTAAAAACTCATTTTTTCATTTTCGTAGTCTAGAATGCAAAGCATTTTTAGTACATCTATACTATATAAGAAGGTTTATGTATATGAACCTATTTATTGCAGAAAATAAACTAATTTTAATTAAGGACTCTATGAATTCTAACAAAATTTATAGATCAAAAAGCATAGGTGAGACAAGATTGAATTACGAATACACAAATATTAAATATTAAATAATTACACACCAAATTGGAATGCTTCTTTCCATAAAAAATTCAAAGACTATCAAAATGTACTTAACATAAAATAATCAAATATCAGCGCTTGAGATCAATCAATTAATGAGTAAGTTTGGCAATTACCATCTAAAATCTAAGTGCAAAAATACTTGGATTGCTTCAAAAAATATTGGATGAAAACAAATAAAAGAATATAACTACTTCTTCTATCCTAGGAATATTATTGCATGAATGGAATATTTATTATGAATTAGTCTCAACCACTAAAAATCAATCTAAAACATGCAATTGAAGGAGACTCACATATCCCCCTAATTGGATAAAGAAAAAAATTGCTGAAAGATGGAAGCTCCCCCCAAGTTTTGAAACCTTCAACAACAGTGCCAAAAATAAAAGGAGTTTGACCAAATGATCAACCCCTAAATTGCATTGGTATAAGCTGAACTTTGATGGTTCAGCCCAAATTACCTGTCAAGCGAGGGGTGGAATCATCTGCAACCATTTGGGGAACACTGTGGCAGCCTACGTGGGCAACCTAAAGAACAATATTGTCACTCAAGTAGAGGGAATGGCCCTCCTATGGGGTCTAAAATTTGCCAACTCCATAGGAATTAAACAACTGGAAATTGAAGGAGACTCACAGATTATTGTGCAAATAGTGAAAGGGAGATCTACTGCTGGTTGGAGAGTGGAGTCCATTTTGAGGGATGTCAGGATTCTTCTGGCCAACATGGATGGCTTCACCATCCAACATATCTTTAGAGAAGGAAACGAAGCTATTGATTCCATGGCGGCAGTGGGAAGGCTAAAAAATAGCTTACGATGTTGGAGGGACCCCAGTCTGTTGCCGGTCACCACTAAGGTGATCTTGGAGAGGGAAAAATCCTATGTCCAAGATGGAACCATTTTATCCACCCAAAGATGAAGGAAACCAACTTTCAAATTTTAAGTTGGGATGAGAATCCCGCCCATTATGAACTCAGACGGCCACATATCCATGGCAGGCTTAGTCACCACTCTCACAAGGGATGGAATTATGATGACAGTACAAATATCGGGAATGATTGTTCCCTAATTATTACCCGGACGGAGCCAACTGGCGATGATAAAGGCGAAGGAAGGGAAAGGTCAAATCACACTAGCTCAATTGAAGGTCCACACATTCCTAGTAGATTTCCTAATATTGATATCTACTTGGACATAAGAGATAATAATCACCCCGATTATTACGTCCTCTTATCTCAAGTTTGGCATAGAGTTTATATCAACCCTGCCTTAATTTTGCCTCAGCTCTACATTTTTGTTGGAAGGACTCACATTCACTTTGTTAAGCTGGAGGAACCGATAATGGGGGGAACAAGCTCAGACTGGAACCCGATAAAGTGGACTATTTCAGAGCAAAACCGACGGTGTGGTTCGTCTGCTCGGAGGGCGACATTGATAAGTTCATGGAAAATATGAAGGGATACGATGAAAGACTCTCCAAGCAATTTGTGACTTCCTGAGAAGACAGAAGAGTTACCATGGGAGGTATCTCGTTTGAAATCAATGAAGAGGTCATAGCCCAGGCGATGGGTCTTTCTATGGAGGGAAGGAAATGGAAAAGCAGAGTCGTATTGCAGATACCACCAGCTTGAACTAGTTCTTCCGCGAGGGTGAAAACCCTATTAAGAGGGTTGACAGATTCAATAGGGAGGAGCTCCCTCCCCCTTGGGATGAGGTCTGTTATATTATGATGAATTATTTCACACTTGAGGGAAGGTATGGTATCTTCTATTACTACCATCTCCCTTTCCTTAACCATTTGAGAAATAGGGACTATATTTCCATTCTATTTTTCTTGCTGCATTCTCTGGATGCTAATGTTAAGGACATTGTTGAAGTTAAGAAAAAAGGGAAATATTTCCCTATCCTCCACCAAGGCCTCATTCTTT
>NW_026729796.1:0-37035 GCF_030272615.1 Cryptomeria japonica | reverse complement strand
GATGATCTAACTACTGCAAGTGAGAAATTCCACTGGTAACTGAGGCATAAGCCTTAGGGGTTGGCAAAGTCATTGCTAAATTTTTCATATTACCTCGGAAGAGATCTAAGGAGATCTGGAGAGTTGTGTTCATCATCGATGAAGGTTCACCCGACACATGACTGTGAAACTGACATCCGTAGGGTTGTTGGCGAAGCATTTATTACATAAAAATATTAGGGTTTTATTTGCTGATAAAAAGGGGTAAGTGAAATCTTTTTCACTCACCTAGAATTCAAGCATTCAGAGCGAAGAAAAGGTGAGTTAAGGGCAAGCAAAAGCATTATGAAAGGATTTCGAGCAGTTATCTGAAGCACTCAAGCTTCCACTAGCATTCACTTTCAAGTATTTTTTAAAATGGCATCTAGATCTTCAACTCCTATATTAATTGCAAATCCCACCATTGTTGAAGTCAAGGATAGGTTAAGGCCATTATTTAAGGAGTTTCCCAAAATTGCTAAAAATGAAGACTCTGCGGGAGCATTTTCTAGGGTTCTTGATGGCGTAAGGTATGTTGAAGATGTGAGGGCATATAGTCACTGCATCCTAGAGGATTTGGGCACAAAGGACATAAAAAGCATGTATCAATCCATGATACTGGGAGACTCTGAAACCATCAAACCGGAATACAAAGCTATTGAGGATCTAGGGTTAACTGGTATTCTGTACATACTGCAATTCAAAGATGAGGTTATCAGATATGTTTTGAGTAGGGTTCACAACAAATTTATTTGGCTAGATAGGCCTTACATGATCATGAAGGAGGTTATTCAAGCAGTCATCAACTTACCCAAAGTCGAACAAGAACTAGGAAAGAAAATTTCCAACACAAAGGTCAAGAAACTCATTGATGCAACATCTGATAGCAGATCAATGAGGATCAGCACACTCATCGACACTGATGTAAAGTTTGCAAGCATGATAATAGGTTACAAGGTAGCTCAATCCAACTAATTGAATTCTGTTGCTAGTTCATGCATTCATGTTGCATATCAGATGCTAAGGAACAATGTGAAGTATGATTTATGTGAATGGATGAGGAGTGAATTGATGTTGAACCTTGGTAAGATAAAAGGAATCAAGAAAGGCACTTTTAGATATGGAAATTTGATCGTTTGTTTAATTCTTTACTTCCTGAATGAGCTGCCTAGTCTAGGGAAGAAGCATTGGGCTCATGACATACTGGTAGGTATGTAGATCAAGGAAGCAATCACCGGTCTTGGTATCAACATAGATTAGAAATTTTGGGGGTATTTCAAGACATTCCAAGAAAATATGAGGCAAAGGGAGAGAATATCAAAGAACATTGTGGAGAAGTATTCCACTGATATTTGTTTCATGGTAAAAACTGATGAAACTCTTATGGAAGCAGTTGAACCTAGGAAAATATCGATTACTGAGCTTGGATATGAGGTAGATGATAGAATTTTTGAGCTCTATGCAAAAATGTTGTTAGATGCCCCATTAGATAATAAGACAGAGCATTTTGGTACAGATGGAGAGAAGGCTCTTGAAGTGAAAACCATTTTTAACAGGAAGAGAAGAGAGAAGAAAATAGAAAATATGTCTGCATATGTACAAGATGTAATTTATAAGATAGATACTTAACTAGGTTCAGGATCCAAATAGGAAGATAAACCGATAGAGGTTGGTACTGCAGTTGTGAAGAAGCCACAAGTTCACATTTTCCCTATCACTTCTGATTATGATTCTGAGGATAATGAAGCTCTGGATTTCAGAAGGGTACAAAGGAAGAATGTGGTAAAACCACCGGTAGAGCAGGAATGTGGTAAAACCACCGGTAGAGCAGAAGAAGGCAGAGCCTAGGAGGAGACTTGTTAGAAAGGCAGTTAAGCCTACTGCACCTCCACCACCAGCAAGGAAGCCTATGCAAAAGAGGAAACTAGTCACACTGGCAACCACAAGCAAAAAGAAGAAGGGTGATGTTACTGAAACCAGTAAGACCACAATGACCTGTGCTGAGCTTATTGATGAAATTACAAAAGATGGAATATTAAAAAATTTATCAAAGTATTATGAAGATTTAGAAGAGAATGAGAAAAATGAATTAGAAGAGGCTATTTTTTTATATATAGACATTTATAAGAAAGCCTTAGTTGAAATTTTGAAGGAGATACATTTATCCTTCTATAATAAACTTGAGGCTAGAAGACTTGATGTTGTAAAGAGAGATAGGGAGATCAAGGAAGTAGCACTTTTGGAATTATGTGGTGTTGTAAATAATAAGAAATGAAAAGATGCATAGATACTGCAAATAGGATAGTTTTAAGTAGTAAACCCTGACAGATAAGCCTTATAATGGGGAGAGTGAATGAGGTGATAAATGAGGCCAGTAAGTGATGGAACAAATTCTTTCAGAAAAACCCAGACTTTCTCACATCTCAAGAAGAATTTGTAAGGGCAACATCTTCCACCATTCTTGACAAATCAAAAGGGAAAGGTATTTTGGGCAGTTCAACTCCAATTTTGACACAACCGACAGTAACTATAGATACTCAGACACAACTGATAGTTAAGTAGAGTGTATATTCTATACCAGTACAGACAATTTTTGAGCAAGGAAATGTACAAGACACTATAAATACTCTGGATAATACTCCACCGACAGTAACTGACACTGCACTAAGTGGTGAAGCTACCGGTGCAAAAGAGGTTGAGATGGAAAAGGTAAAAGCTACTGAGTCCATACCAACAGGTAAAACCAATTCCCTGACAAAGGTATTGGCAATTGAAACTTCTCAGGTTGAGAAGAAATCAGTCTCTGAGTTGAGTCCAACTGAATTAATGATGATGGCTACTCAGAAATTACTGAAGTAAGGTACTACAGATAAAGGAATAATTGATCAATCGGTCACAATGCTGCACAAATTAATACTTGACTATCAGATTGAAGTTGGAGCAAGACCTTTCGGCAAGCTCAAGACTCTAATAGAATATATCTCTAACAATTTTTAATCTTTGAGGCAGATTGCAGACCGATAGGCTTTGGATAATTCACTGCAGCTAAAAGAATAGCTTTTGATCAGATGAGGACAAACTTATTTCTACTGAGGTTTGTTTAAAACAATGTACAAATATCTACAGAGTGTTGTAACATAGAAATTCTTATGGCCAATGTAGATAGCAGACTAAAGGAGTTATATAATAAGATAGCCAAAATTGCTAACTCTTTTGATGGACTGACTGCACTGGCCACATCTGTTGATGCATAAATTTTGTCCTTGGAGAACCAATTTTTTTCTTTTGAGAAGGAGAGAGATAAAATCATGCAAAGAGAAAGAAGTCTAAGAGGACTGGTAAGTCCTAGATTAGATTCATTGGGTGTTCATAAGATAGAGTCCATGGATATGATAGCTAAATCCACACCGAAAGATGTCCAAGAGAAGGAAACACATGCCCACTTACTAAGTGGACTATCATCCATTTCAGATACTTTTAGAACTGGTTGGGATACATATCTTAAGTTATTGCAAAAGGCATACCCTAAAACCTTGAAGATGATTAAACTCTAGTGAAACTAACAATATTCATTTATTCTTTTGTTATGGAATTCTTCCAATTCATCCACCAGTCTTTGGAATTAATGTCAAAGGGGGAGTATGAATATATGTGAAAAACATTAGAGAATACCAAATAAAAACACATGGGAAGGATATCAGGTTATTAGATGGAATGTATTTCTCAAGGGGAGCATACCAACAGGGAATCCATTTTTCACATGAGTGTTGCCATCAATGCCAAAGGGGAAGATTGTTGGGAATTGACACTCATTGGATTCATTTTGTTTTCATTGAGGGTAACAAGATTAGATGAAGTCATATACCGATAGATAGTGACTTTGGAGCATTTAGGGCTACATCGACATTGACATCGACATCAATACTTCATTGGAAGCCGACATCAAGGAAGATTTACTTAATAAATCATTTTGTAATTATTGTCAAGGCTGACATTGAATATCTTTTGTAAATGTATTGTAAGTCGACATAAGTCATATTATTTGTAATAGGTATATAGGGCAGCCTGCTAGGTTATTTTGACATATATGAAGTGTGTGGATATAGGAAAATATAGTAGAACTGTATAATGTGAAATATATGTATAAAGATCATTTTGTATGCGAATGTTATATCCTGCAATGATCTGTAGATATCTTGGAAAGCATTCTTGGAGGAGAAGAGATACCGATAGTAGTTCAAGGTTTATGAATCAGTACAGAGCAGAGACAGAACCAAAACTCTATTTGGCATAGCAGATGCATTCTTGAGTTCATTTTTAGTAATTTACTTTAGTAGAAAGCTTGTAGTCAGTGAGGCTCTTTAGTGATGAGCAATATGCTCTAGGTAGTGTGCCTTCCTACATGTGCAGGCCCCTATTATATGTAATATCTTTTCATATGGCCAGTGAACTGATATTGTGGGTCACAAATCCCACCGTGGTTTTTCCTCTTTGAGGTTTTCCATGTATAAATTATGTGTGTTATGGTGTTCATTTATGTGGATGGTTTATTTTATTCTTGTTATATATTTATTTGTTTATCGGTTTATATGTGTATGGTATAAAAGGATAAAAATTGTTCATACCAGAAGAACACTGATTCACCCCCCTCTCAATGTTCTTGGATCCCAACAACTACCAGATATGGAAAAATCAGATGAAGATATACATTAAAGGATTGGGTACTCAGTATTGGAATCATGTGGTAAACAAGTATGTTTCTCCTACTACCAGCCCCTTGACATTGGATGAGCTTAAAGAACAACAAGAAAAAAATGAATCCTTGGAAGCAATTGTAAGTACTTTATCTGATTCTAAGTATATAGATGTTCATGGATTAGAAACTGTGTATGATGTATGGGAGAAAATAGATTTGATTTATGGAGGTGATGAACATGTACAAAGAGAAAAAGAAGAAAGTTTAAGAGGCAAATTTGATGACATGAAAATGGTTGATGGTGAGAACATTGTACAATATGGTCAAAGGATTAAAGAAGTTGTAGGTGGTATTAAGAGTGTTGGAGGTAAGATTGATGATGATGTTGTTGTTACTAAAATTCTTAGAACTCTCCTACCATAATATTCTATTAGAGTTTCTACAATTCAAGAACTGAGATCTATTTCTAAAGATAGTCACCGTTGATTCTCTTATTGGAAAGTTGACTACATTTGAGTTAAACAACTTTGATAATAGTGTTTCAAAATCGTCTGAATCTTCTTTTAAAGCTTTTGTTACTGGTACATTTGTGAGGAAAGGAAAGGATATTTGTCATAATCATGACTACAGGTCTAGTCATGGTGGTAGCAAAGTTGATGGTGATGATGAAGATCATCTGATGAAATTTGAGGTACTATTGGCTAAAATATTTCCTAGAGGCACCGGTAAGTACAAAGGTAAACTTCCTCTGAAGTGTTTCTCTTGTAATAAAATTGGACACATATCTACTAATTGTCCTAACACTAATAAGAAAGAGAAGTTTAAGAAATTAAAAGGAAAAAGAAAGAAACAATGCTATGTTGCAGTTGATGAAGGAGTAACTAATGAAGAATCAAAAGAAGATGACAATGAGGAGATAGTGTTTGTTGTTGTGAAGGAAGATTTGACTGATGGAAAGGCATTGGTGTCTCTCATGGATAGCAGTGATGAATGGATAATAGATAGTGGTTTCCCTCACCACACAACCGATGATAGAAGCAAGTTTTTATTCCTTGAAGACTTTGATGGAGGTGTAGTATGGTTTGGTATCAACTCACCCTGCATGGTTAAAGGTAAAGGATCTATTTCACTAAATGGAAAAAGTAATGCAGATGATATCTTTTGGGTTGATGGATTAAAACATAACCTTTTGAGTGTTGGTCAATTAAATGATAAGGGATGTCTTCTTGAATTTAAGAGTGGAGTGTGTAGGATTCTTGGAAGTAATGGAGAATTGATTTCTACTGGAAAGCAAACAAGAGGTAATCTTTTTAATCTGAATACTAATATGAATAGTTGTTTGGTGGCAAAGATTGAAGACAACTGGTTATGACACAAGAGGTTTTGTCATGTGAATTTTGACAATTTGATAAAGGTTAGTAAATCAAGTATTGTTAGAGGTTTTCCCTAGCTTGTTAAACCAGATAATGTGTTATGTAAGGACTGCCAGATGGGCAAGATGACTTCTATATCTTTTAAGAGTAAATCTTTCTCTTCAAAGAATATCCTTGATTTGGTTCATACTGATCTTTGTGGTCCTATGAGGACTAAGAGCTATTATGGTGATAGATATTTCATGATTTTCACTGATGATTTTTCCAAGATGATGTGGGTAACTTTTCTAAGAGAAAAGTTTTAGGCATTCAATAAATTCAAGGCATTTAAAGATTTAATTGAGAAAGAAATCAGGAAGAATTTGAAATGTTTGAGATCTGACCGGGGAGGAGAATTTAATTCTGATGAGTTTGTGAAGATTTGTGATGAACAGGTAATCAAGAGGTAGATGTCAGCTCCTATAACTCCACAATAGAATGGGATAGCTGAGAGAATTTATAGAAAAATGGTTGAAGCGATTAGAACCATGTTGATTCAAGGTGAAGTACCAAAAATGTTTTGGAGAGAAGCAGTTAGCGTTGTTGTTTACACTTTGGACCGGGTACTTGTCAAGATAGGTAACAACAAAAGACCTTATGAATTATGGCATGGCAAGACTCCTAATGTAAGTTACTTTAAAAATTTTGGAAGTAAATGTTTCATTAAGCATGAAGACTTCACTGGAAAAATTGATGCTAAGTGTGATGAAGGTTTATTTCTTGGTTATTCTACAAAGAGAAAGATTTTCAAATGTTATAACAATAGAACTAAGAAGATCATTGAGAGTATAAATGTTAAGATTGATGAACTGTCTGAGAGACCTGATGAGACCAATGGATCTGTGATGAATAATGATGAACAATAAATACCCAACAGGTACTGAGAGGGGGGGGTGAATCAGTACAGACAAAAATTTCTCTAACAACTTAAACTGCAAAGACTGCACTAACTAGCAAAAACCATCACCAACCTAAACCAAGACAATATTGGTAAAACACAGTAAGACTGTAAAAGACATAAACCAGTAACACTTAGAACTTCTCAAAACCTAATATCTCATCTCAACTTCCCCCATATGCTAAAGCAGGTAATACATCAGAAATACAATGATCATTAGATCAACATGCATTACCACTTAACAAAAAACACTAAATCATCACATGAAAAAGCATCACACATAACACACTGATTTTTGCACGTGGAAACCCAACTAGGAAAAATTACGGTGGGGATGAATACCCACAAGTTGTTCTTGAACTCTTCTGAAGTTCACTCTGTTAGGAGCCTAGTTCAGTTAAAGACTTTACAATGGGTTCTGCTAGGAACCGATCCTGCTAGGGATCACCCAGTTAAGGGATGGCTAAATACCCGGTTAGAGGTTAAAACCCTGTTAAAGGTTACCTCGCAAGAGGATTTGAAGAACTCAATGATTTTGAGTCACCCTATTAAAGGATTTACAAAAAGCCTGTTAAAGCTACCCAGTAAAGGGATTTTCCAACTGCTGAAAAGGTTAGAAGTCAATAGGTAATACATTGATCCGATAACAACACTCAATGGTAAGGCAGATCCACTTTAGTTATTTTACATCTGCAATCACACTCTACATATCTCTACTCATTTCTCTGATCTAGAAAGAATCACCTCACATACATTCATTTTCCAACCACTTCAAATGAAAATCATCATCGACCTTATAGACAATAATTAGGTTGGTGGCCAAAACCTAAAACCCTAAGCATCTAAGTTAACAATACAGTTCGTCCAATCCTGACCATTTAATCACATTACATAGGGTAAAACAATCTTGAACAAATCTCAAGACGTTCTGCATCATCCGTTCTTCATCGCTTCTAGGAGCTGGAAACCCATCACGCGCTCTCCACCATTTACTAAGATTTTGCACATTCCCGAGGTAGATAGAATCAATCTTCTCATGCAAGATCCTTAAGGAAATCCTTCACACGCACAAGGCTGATGTGGCAATGTGATCTAATCTTCATTTCATGCTAACTCATCATAGGATGTCGTCGGTCAAATCGTACAGACTTGGAATGCATCAGCCATAAACCCTGAAGTTGAGACTACCAACTAGTAGTCATATCAAGTGAAACCTCGATACAAACTTTGCATATACTAGTTCACTTGCCAGTTTACTTACTTCAACATATCGGTTCACAGTTCATCATACCGGTTCACTTGCCAGTTTACTTACTTCAACATACTGGTTCACACTTCATCATACCGGTTCACACTTCAGCATATTGACATCAATGACAACATACATTATCATCATGTCATCAAACTCTGCACATATGCCAACAATCTCCCCCTTTAGCATTGATGGCAATACACACATATATATCTACATCTTCTTCCATATTATATGTCTTCAATATTGGAGATATCTTCTTTGCTTCACATCTTCTCCCCCTTTGACAATAATGCCAAAGTGGAGGCAGAAGCTTCCATGTTCCACTATGCTGCTCCTTCTGAGGAGTAGCATCCTTCAACACATCAATCTTGAAAAGAATTGACAATGCAATACCTGACTGATATGGAGCACATACCTTTAGTTCACCTCTTGAAGGGGCAGTACTCCTAATTCACCTCTTAAATAGGTAAATGTAGCTTTCAGTAGAGGCTTGGTGAATATATCTGCTAACTGCTCCTTATTGGAAACATGTTCCAATACAACCTCTTTGTTTTGAACTTTCTCCCTCAAGAAATGATACTTGAGCTCAAAGTGCTTGGTTCTAGCATGCAATACCAGATTCTTGGAAATATTAATTTCACTTGTGTTATCACAAAATATACTCACCGGTTCAGATATAGGGACTTTGAAACCACTTAATACATACTTCATCCAAATTGTCTGAGTATAGTTCATAAATGCTGCTACATATTCTGCTTCTGCTTTGGACTGAGAGATACAACTCTGCTTCTTGCTTATCCATGAGACTAGTCTACCACTGAGAAAGAATGCACCACTAGTTGTGCTCTTCTGGTCATCCACATTACTAGCCCAATTGGCATCAGTAAATACTTTGAGATTGAAATCATTATTGTATGGATACCACAATTCATAATCTATAGTTCCCTTTAGATATCTACGAATCCGCTTGACTGCTACCAAGTGGGATTCTCTTGGACTTTTTTGAAAACGTGCAGCAATGCCCACTACATGTGCAATGTCCGGTCTGCTATGTACTACATAGTGCAATTTACCAATCATTGACCGGTATTCCTTCTCATTCACCAACATTGAATCATCTTCTTTTGACAATTTACAACCGGTCATCATCGGTGTACCAACTGGTTTGTTGTCTTCCATGCCAAAGGTCTTCAACACCTCTTTGACATACTTGGACTGAGTGATAAAGATACTATCTTTCATTTGTTGAATGTGTAGTCCAATGAAGAATTTAATCTCTTTGATTAGTGACATCTCTAATTCCTTCTTCATTTCATCTGCAAATGCATGGCTCATCTTATTATCTCCACCAAAAATTATGTCATCAACAAACACTTCACAGATCAGAATCTGATCTCCTTCTGACTTCAGATAGATATTGCTATCTTCACTTGTTCTTTCAAATCCAATCTTCACAAGATGGGAGTGTAAACAGTCATACCATGCTCTAGGTGCTTGCTTCAATCCATACAGGGCTTTATGTAGCCTACACACCATATCACTGTCTTCTGATAGGGCAAACCCATCTGGTTGCTCTATATACACTTCTTCTTCAAGTATTCCATTCAGGAATGCAGATTTTACATCCATCTGATACACTTTGAAACCCTTGAAGGCTGCATATGCAAGTAGCATTCAAACTCCTTCTGATATAGATACTAGAGAAAAGGTTTATCCATAGTCTTCTCCTTCTTCTTGAGCATATCCCTTACATAACAATATTACTTTATTTCTTGCCACTGTGCCATCTTCATTTAGCTTGTTTCTAAAAACCCATTTGGTGCCAATAACATTTTTGTGCTCAGGTCTAGGTACGAAAGGCCATGTACCACTCTTCTCTATCTGGTCAAGTTCCTCTTCCATAGCCTTAATCCATTTTTCATCTTTGTGTGCCTCTTTAAATGTTTTGGGCTCAAATTCGGAAATCATGCAAGAATTCTCTCTGACTTTTCTTCTTTTAAGTATTCCTGCATCCTTATCCCCTATGATTTGCTTTAGATCATGATGCAACTTTACATACCTAGGAATGATCTTAGCTGATTCCTCTTGCTTTTCCTATTCATCCTCATCTTCATCTTCATCTACATCTACCGCAACATCTACTGGTGTAGGAGCACTGTTACTTGTACTTGGTTGTTTTGCAATCAGTTCCCAAAAGGTTACACCCAGTTCATCTACCGCTCACTCACTATTGGTTTCCTCATGTTTCTCAGAGGTTTCATCAACTCTAACATTGATACTTTCAACAATTCTCTAAGTCCTATTGTTAAAACACTTGAGAGCTTTTCTCTTGGTGGAATACCCTAGGAATATTCCCTCATCACATTTTGCACCAAACTTGCTCTGGTGTTCACTTCTCTTGATATAACACTTTCTACCAAATACTCCAAAGTAACTTACTACTAGAGTCTTACCGGTCCAATACTCATAAGGATTTTTATCCTTACCTTTCTTGATGAGTACCCGATTCATACTGTAGACTGCAGTGCTCACCGCTTCTCTCCAAAAAGTGTGAGCAACCTTCCCTTGAATCAACATCGTTCTGGCTGCTTCAACTACAGTCCGGTTGTTTCTTTCTGCTAGGCCATTCTGTTGTGGAGTCTGGGGGCAGGTAGTTGCCTCTTGATGCCATTCTCTTCACAGTACTTATTGAATTCACCAGAAGTGAACTCACCTCCTTGGTCGGTTCTAAGGCATTTAATCCTCTTACCACTTTCCTTTTCAACTAGTGCTCTAAAGGCTTTAAACTTTCCCAAAGCTTCAGACTTGTCTTTCAAGAATGTGACCCACATCATTCTTGAGCAATCATCAGTAAGAATCATAAAGTACCTATCTCCCTGAACACTCCTAGTTTTCATCGGACCACACAAATCAGTATGCACAAGATCAAGTAAATTATCTGCTGTGAAAGATTTACCTTTGAAAGTTGAGGAAGACATTTTCCCTAGTTGACATTCTCTGCAAAAAGGATTCTCCAGTTTGTTCAGCACAGGCAGTCCTCTAACTGCCTTGATTTTACTGGCCTTCACAATATTATCAAAATTTACATGTCAGAGTCTCCTATGCCATATCCAACTATCATCAAACTTAGCCATTAGACATTGAATGATATTTGTATTTAATTGAAATAAGTTACCTTTGGTCTACATACCAGTGGCCATCAGTTCACCACTCTTTCCTTTTATTTTGCACACTCCACCTTTCAATTCTAGAGTGAGTCCTTTATCATTTAGCTGGGCAACACTCAAAAGGTTATGCCTGAGACATTCTACACAATACACATTATCAACACTACTTTTTCCATTCATAGAGATGGACCCTTTGCCTTTTACCATACATGGTGTATCATTACCAAATTGGACTACACCTCCATCATACTCTTCTAGAGACAAAAACTTTCTCCGGTCACCAGTCATGTGGTGAGAACATCCACTATCAATAATCCACTCATTAGAATTATCAAAGCAGGAGACAAGAGCCTTCTTGTCTGACACATCTTCCTTAACGGATACAAACACTATGTCTTCACTTTCTTCATCTTTGAGTTCATCATTAGTGACACCTTCATCGATTGCAACAAGACAATTTCTCCTATTTCCTCCTTTGAACTTTTTAAACTTCTCTGGTTTGTCCTTATTATCACTATTAGGACAGTTGACAGTAATGTGTCCTATCCTATTGCAAGAAAAATATTTCAAAGGGAGCTTACCTCTGTATTTTCTAGTTCCCTTAGGAAGTCTCCTGGAAAGAAGAGCTTCAAACTCCATCAGGATCTCCTCATCATCCATATCTTTGTTTTGTCTAGGTTCATAGCTAGTACCAACTTATTTTCCCTTTCTAGATGGTGCAGAAGATGCTCTAAAGGCTGATTTAGTCTTCTAAACACTGCCATCATAACTATTTAGGTCATATGTGGTCAACTTAGCAATGATAGAGTCTAGGGATACCTTTGTCTTGTCAATAGATCTCAACTCCTGAATAGCGGCAACCCTTATTACATATACCGGTAACAAGGATCTCAAAAATTTGCTAACAATGGTGGGATCATCCATTGTACCTCCTGCACTCTTGATATCTCCAACAACAGTTTTAATTCTTATCCCATATTGTTGAATGGTCTCTCCTTCAACCATGCACATGTCTTCAAATTTTCCCCTAAGGCTCTCTTCCTTAGCTTGCTTCACATGCTCATCACCACCATAGATAATCTCTAGAGTATCCCATACATCTTTGGGATTGTCTTAATCCTGGACATCTATAAACTCAATATCAGATAGGCTGCTGATAAGAGCTTCCATGACTTGCCCATTCTCTTGAATCTCTCTTCTTTGATCATCGGTGAGAGTATCGGTAGGGAAAACATAAGTATTCTCAACATAGTTCCAATGTTGAGCACCCATTCTTTTAATGTAAATCTTCATTCTATCCTTCCATATCTTAAATTTATCTTTGTTGAGCTTAGGACCTTCCCTCTTCATCATTAGAATAGGATCTTTTCCTCAAGCGGTTAAGCTTATAGCACTGAGGACCTGGAGGATGCTCTGATACCAATTGATGAATAATGATGAACAGTAAATACCCAACAAGTACTGAGAGGGGGGGGGGTGAATCAGTACAGACAAAAAATTCTCTGACAACTTAAACTGTAAAGACTGCACTAACTGGCAAACAACATCACCAACCTAAACCAAGACAATACCGGTAAAACACTGTAAGACTGTAAAAGACATAAACCGGTAACACTTAGAACTTCTCAAAACCTAATATCTCATCTCAACTTCCCCCATATGTTTAAGAAGGTAATACATCAGAAATACAATGACCATTAGATCAGCATGCATTACCACTTAATAGAAAACACTAAATCATCACATGAAAAAGCATAACACATAACACATTGATTTTTTTACATGGAAACCCAATTGGGAAAAACCACGATGGGGACGAATACCCACAAGTTGTTCTTGAACTCTTTTGAAGTTCACTCTGTTAGGAGCCTAGTCCGGTTAAAGATTTTACAACAGGTTTTGCTAAGAACCGATCTTGCTAGGGATCACCTGGTTAAGGGATGGCTAAATACTCAGTTATAGGTTAAAACCCTGTTAAAGGTTACCTCGCAAGAGGATTTGAAGAACTCAATGATTTTGAGTCACCCTGTTAAAGGATTTACAAAAAGCCTGTTAAAGCTACCCGGTAAAGGGATTTTCCAATTGCTGAAATGGTTAGAAGTCAACAGGTAATACATTGATCTGATAACAACACTCAATGCCAAGGAAGATCCAGTTCAGTTCCTTTACATCTGCAATCATACTCTGCAGATCTCTACTCACTTCTCCGATCTGGCAAGAATCACCTCACATACATTCATTTGCCAACCACTTCAAATGAAAATCATCATTGACCTTATAGACAACAATTAGGTCGGTGGCTAAAACCTAAAACCCTAAGCATCTAGGTTAACAATACAGCCAGTCCAATCCTGACCGTTTAATCACATTACATAGGGTAAAACAATCTTGAACAAATCTCAAGATGTTCTGCATCGTTCGTTCTTCATCACTTCTGGAAGCTGATAACCCATCATGTGCTCTCCACCGTTTACTAATATTTTGCACATTCCCGAGGTAGATAGAATCAATCTTCTCATGCAAGATCCTTAAGGAAATCCTTCACGTGCACAAGGTTGATGTGGCAATGTGATCTAATCTTCATTTCAATGCTAACTCATCACAGGATATCATTGGTCGAATCATACAGACTTGGAATGCATCAGCCGGAAACCCTGAAGCTGAGACTACCAATCAGTAGTCATATCAAGTGAAACCTTGATACAAACTTTTCATATACTGGTTCACTTGCCAGTTTACTTACTTCAACATACCGGTTCACTTGCCAGTTTACTTAATTCAACATACCGGTTCATACTTCATCATACCGGTTCACACTTCAACATATTCACATCAATGACAACATACATTATCATCATGCCATCAAACTCTGCATATATGCCAACAATCTGAACTTGAGAAAGATGAAGAAAACTTGTGCTCATAGAACCAAAAGTGCAGAAGGATGATGAACAAAACAATGCAGAAATAGGTGCCCAACTAGTAAATGATGAAAGCAATGAAGAATATGAAGAACATGAAGTTGAAGGCACAACACCGGAACTTGTAATACCAATATAGGTCAAACTAAATCATTTAGAAGACCAAATTATTGGAGATAAAAATGTTGGTGTACAAACAAGAAGGAAAATAAGAGACAAATACTATCTGATTTCATCTGTTGAGCCTAAAACAGTAAGAGAGGCATTGAAGGAGAATGACTAGATTAATGCTATGAATGAGGAGTTGGATCAGATAGAGAAGAATAATACATGGACACTTGTTCCTAGATTGGAAGACAAGAATGCGATTGGTACTAAATGGGTCTTTAGAAATAATTTGAATGAAGAAGGCAAGGTTGTGAGGAATAAAGAAAGGTTGGTATGCAAAGGATATGCACAAGAAGAAGGAGAAGATTATGGAGAAACCTTTGCACTAGTGGAAAGATTGGAAGGAGTAAGAATTTTACTTGCTTATGCTGCATTTAAAGGCTTTCAGGTCTACTGGATGGATGTTAAATCTGCTTTTCTTAATGTCATCCTTAAGGAAGAAGTGTACATAGAACAACTAGATGGATTTTCTTTGTCTGAGGATAAAGATATGGTTTGAAAGTTACATAAGGCACTGTATGGATTGAAGAAGGCACCAAGAGCATGGTATGAAAGATTGCATGCACACCTGATCAAGATAGGATTCCAACATACCAGTGAGGACAACAACATATATCTTAAGATTGATGGAGATAGAGTGTTGATACCTGAAGTATTTGTAGATGATATATTTTTTAGAGGTGATGATGATTTATGTATGCCTTTTGTTGAGGAGATGAAGAAA
Organism: Cryptomeria japonica; assembly: GCF_030272615.1. NCBI lineage: Eukaryota > Viridiplantae > Streptophyta > Pinopsida > Cupressales > Cupressaceae > Cryptomeria > Cryptomeria japonica. Next base: position 21,776 of record NW_026729796.1, on the reverse strand, counting down.
GAATTTGGGATGTCTCTTATTGGTGACATTAAATTTTTCATTGGGTTGTAGGTTCACCAATTGGATGGTGGGATATTTATCTGTCAAAGTATGTAAAGGAAGTGTTGAAAATTTTTGGCATGGAGGATTGTAAACCAGTTGGTACTCTGATGGTGATAGGTTGTAAATTTTCAAAACAAGATGATTCACCCTCTATTGATGAGAAATAATACAGGTCAATGATTGGTAAGCTACATTATGTTGGTCACAGTAGGCCTGATATTGCACATGTTGTTGGTTTGGTTGCTAGATTTCAAAAGAATCCCAAGGAGACTCACTTGGTAATGGTGGAAAGAATATTTTGGTACCTGAAAGGCACAATGGATTATGGTTTATGGTGTCCTTATAAAGGAGATTTTTCTTTGAATGTATTTACTAATGCACATTGGCCAGACAATGTTGATGATTAGAAAAGCACTACTAGTGGATCTTTTCTTCTTGGAGATAGATTGGTTGCTTGGACAAGTAAGAAGAAAACTTGTGTATCATAGTCAACAATAGAGACAAAGTATGTTGTAGCATCAATGAATTGCATGCAGGAAATTTGGATGAGACATGTGTTAGAAGGTTGTAAACTTGATATGTTTGAATCGGTAACTATTTATTGTGACAATACAAGTGCAATTAATATTTCAAAAAATCTTGTATTACATGCAAGAACTAAACACATAGAATTGAAATATCACTTTCTGAGGGAGAGAGTATAGGAAAAACAAGTCAAAATGGAGTATGTTACAAGCAAAGAGCAATTAGCAGACATTTTCACAAAACCATTGCCGAAGACTACCTTTGAGTACCGTAGAGGTAAATTAGGGGTCAGAACCCTACATAAGAAAAAATAGGATGTGGGAGATGCATCAATCTAGTATGCTTATTGAAAACTTTTCACTATGGATTGATGAAATGATGGCTACTCTGCAAGGGGAGCAACTTAGATGAGCTTTACAGGAATGATGAAGACAACAACAACAAATTTGATGACCAGTAATGCATATGCACCTTTGGCATTGCTATCAAAGGGGGAGAAGAAATATGATTGGGCAGAAGATGTATATTAGCCTGAGGAGAAGATGTGTAACAGAAAGGGGGAGAAGTAATAAAGATTTAGTTCCAGATGGAGAAGAGTAGAACTGACAGAAGAGTGAAGTGCAATACAAAAGTTATAGAACTAAGCAGCATGATTTCAGTTGAATTTGTTGGTGTTGCCATCAATGCCAAAGGGGGAGAATGTTGGCATGACTGGCATAACTGATGCAGATGAAGAATGATGACTAAACCGGTAAAGGACTATTTGTGATGACATTATGATGAAGAGATTGAGATTGCATGATTGGATGACTTTGATTAGTTATTTGAGCTGTCATTGATGGCAACTGATGTTTACTATGTTATATTTTATCATCTTAGCCTTTTTGGTCTACCAGAAAGAGCTTATCGGTAAAAAACCAGAAAACTAGGAATTAGGACCTTAACCGGTAAACGAGGAAATGTTTTGAATAGATTTGGCGATTGGTGATGATTGAAGTGTTGCCGTTTGGAATGTGAGTTTGTATCATTTTAATATGTATCTGATTAGAACCACATCATGTTTTGGTTACTGGAAGTCATGTTTATGATTTCTATTGCATTTTTGCTAGGGTTTAAGGACCGATAAAGAATTTTATTAACCGGTAATGATTTTTGGTTTGGCGGTGATCTACATCAAGTTCAAATGATGATGGTGATGTGGCACAACCCACATAGATGGATTAATTTTTGTTTTGGCATGTTTAAAGATGGAATTTATTGGGAAACAACGAAGTGCTTAGAAGAGTGTTCTAAGGGTTTGACTTTGTATCAGATCGAGTTGTTTTGATGAGTTACAATCATTCAATGGTTGGTATTGTCTTGTAAAATATTGTAATAATCTGTATGATGATTTGATATGATTTGAGATGATCTGTATTGTAAATTATTGATGTATCTGGGGTTTAGTAATTGACCTAGTTGTAAAGGTTATTTATGTCAGTTTAGATGATGTTTGATGTGTCGATGGTTTTGAGAAGAGTGTGAAGCCGAACCAGAGTGTGAGAGATCTGCCAGAGTGTAGTAGATTTGGAGCAAAATTAGATTTGATCAAGAAAGTGGTTAAGTGCTATACCTAGATCATTCATTGTTGTTCCCTAACAGTTGTAGCAGTCAAAGTCCCTTAACCGGGTAGGTCCTAACATGCCTTACATTGTAAATCCCCTAATAGGGTGGCTCAACATATGAGTTCTAAATCCTCTTGTTAGGTTGATCCTAACAGGTCAAAGCTCCTAAAAGGGCTCATCATATTAAATCCATTAACTGGGTGAGTCCTAATAGGGTCTGCTCCTAACAAGGAATCTTTGTAAGCTCCTAACCGAGCTAGGCTCCTAACAGGGTGCATTCCGAAAGAGTGCACAAATATTGTGGGTAACAATACCCACAGTGGTTTTCCCTATTTGGGTTTCCACGTGAAAAACATGGTGTTCATATGGTGAATATTTTTATGTACTGTTATATTTTATTTTCAGTTAATGCATGGTTAATGAACACTTAATGTGCAGACTTGATAAATCAGATTATTAGATGATTATCAACAGATATCGGTACTGGTAAATGGTTTTGTTGTTGGTTATTGTTTGATTTGGTGAAAGTTTTATAAGGTTGAGTTTCATATTTGAATTTGTTGTTAATACGGATTCACCCCTCCTCTTAGTATTAACCGGATCCTCTAAGATTAACAAATGTTATCATGATCAATCTTTAAGTACATATTAGTATCTGCAGTATCTTTGTTAAATCCTAGCTTCAACAGATACTTATCCAATCTATCATACCATGCTCGTGGGGCTTCCTTCAGTTCATACAAAGCTTTCTTCAACCGAAAAACCATGTCTCCTTGATCAGTCAATTGAAATCCATCTGGTTGCTCAATGTACACTTCTTCTTCCAATTCACCATTCAAGAATCCTGACTTGACATCCATTTGATAGACTTTGAAATCATTGTAAGAAGGAAAAGAAAGAAACAATCTTATAGCTTCAATCCTTGCCATAGGTGAAATTTTTTCTTCAAAATCAATTCCTTCCATTTGTGAATATCTTGTACAAACACGTCTTGCTTTGTTTCTAATAACTTCACCTTGCTTATTCAATTTGTTTTGGAAGACCCATTTGGTTCCAATTTTTTGTTTGCCCTTAGGTCTGGGAACAAGATCCCATGTAATATTCTTTTCAATCTGCATAAGTTCTTGTTCCATTGCTTTTACCCAATGTTCATCTTTACATGCTTCATTTACATCCTTAGGTTCAATCTTTGAAATTAAACAATATTGAACTTGATCTTTAACAATTCTTTTTCTTGTTTGAACAACTTTATGTTGGCATTGTTAGGTCCCGGAGACAAATGGGAGGGGGGGGCTGAATTAGTTGTCTAACAATTCAACCCAAAAACTAGTTAACCAACTTAATGCTTAATGTCGGTAGACAGTTTTAACAGTAAATTTCTATACCAATAAAGATTAATGCATGAAACATAAACATAAAGTCATCCACAACACATGACACCAATATTTGTACGTGGAAACCCTGTAAAGGGAAAAACCATGGTGAAAAACCTTACCCACAATCAGATGATACTACTGTAGATAGTAAGTGTACATAAATGGGGTTTGCACATGCAGAAAGGCCAACAGCCTAGAGCTCACTGCTCAATCACAAAATAGAAGTCACACTGACTACAGTTGGATGGTTAAATCCAATAAGAATGTACTGCACAAAAATAGCATCTTCATATGCTGGATTCAATACCGGTGTAATGTTGATATGCTTCTACAAAAACCTATCTTCACCTTCAAATGATGTCTTCATGTATAGCTCTGCTTAATCTCGCATATACCTTCTCACAATTCTTTTTCGCATTTCGCATTCGATCTTACAAATAAGATCTTACATTTATATTATACCCTAAGACCAATTTTAGTAGGTTGGCTCTACAAGATATTACAATAAAAACATTTTACAAACAATATAATATCTGATGCAATAACTGATTGAACATGTTGACTTAATGCATTTACACATCATCTCCATAGCGTGCCATGCTGATCTGGAAAAGATAAACCTGCCGATGTAACCCTATGTAACCCTGGACCTATTTGCCGATAAAAGCAAATATGCAAATATGAATATACCAATGATTAATTCTTCAAAACAAAGTGTCCACACGATGTCTTCGACATTACCAAGTGTCTTCCATATCATTCTAAGTTCTGGTTGATCATTATATCCTGTCGGTGAATCACATACCAGTAACTGTGCAATAGTTACTTGCTTGCCAGTAAATGTTGTTGGATCTCCAAAGTGCTAGTGTTCCAGTAGGTGTTGACATCAATGACAAAACCATACCAAAATACCAACAATCTCCCCCTTTGGCATTAATGGCAACACAAGATGGAAAAACCATCAAAGTGCCAAAACAGAAATGCCAAATACCAAAAACCAACAATCTCCTTTAAACAACAATTTCTCCGCCTGGGAGCAACATGTGTTTATCCAAAGATTTATTTTCAATACCAATCTCTCCTCAAAAGATAATGTGTTTTTCCATAGATATCTCTCCCCCTTTGATATCAAATGCCAAAGTTACAATAATCAAGTTCATATACAAAATACCAATCAATTCAATATACCAACTACTCCCCCTGAGAAGTAGCTTCCTCATCAAAGACCGGAGTAAAAGATTTGTCTTTCAATTCTGCCGGTTGATGATAATCATCAACTGTCTAAGTCTCTACTAGTGGTGGTATGACTCCAAGCTAATCTCTAAGATATTCAAAAGTCTCCTTAGGCAAAGGTTTTGTGAAAATATCTGCAAGCTGTTCTTTAGTATTCACATAATCCAGTTTTATCTCCTTTTCTTCAACTTTTTCCCTTAGAAAATTCAGTTTGATAGAAACATGTTTTGTTTTAGAGTGTAATATCGGATTCTTAGATATATCAATTGCTGCAATGTTATCACAATATATAGTAATAGGTTCCTTGCATTTTACCTTTATGTCTTTCAACATTTACTTAAGCCATAGTACCTGTGTACAGTTAGTTGCTACTGCAACATATTCTGATTCTGCTGTTGATAAAGATGTACAACTCTATTTCTTACTCAACCAAGAAACTAATCTCTTTCCAAGAAAGAATGCTCCTCCAGTGGTGCTTTTTCTATCATCCACATCTCCTGCCCAATTTGCATCTGTATATGCACATAGATCAAAATTTTCATCTCTAGGATACCATAATCCAAGATTTGTTGTGCCTTGTAAGTACTAAAAAATCCTTTTTACTGCTGATTCATGATTTTCCCGAGGTTTACTTTGAAATCTAGAAACAATACATACTGCATTCATAATATCAGGCCTAGTTTGTGTCAAATACAGTAGACCTCCTATCATAGATTTATATCTAGTTGGATTAACAGGTGTAGATTCATCCCTTTGAGATAATTTGTCATTTGTAGCCATAAGTGTGCTTACCGGTTTAGAGTTCTCCATCGCAAATTTCTTTAGTAATTCTTTCAAGTACTTGGATTGACTCAAAAATATACCTTTATCAGTCTGTGAAATCTGCAATCCTAAGAAGAATTTTATTTCTCCAATCATAGACATTTCAAATTCTTGCTGCATTTTAATAGAAAATTCCTTACATAATCCATCTTCTCCTCCAAAGATTATATCATCAACAAATACTTCTATAATCAAGATGTCATCATTACTTATTTTGTAATATAAATTATTGTTTGCATTTCCTTTAGTAAAACCAATCTTTAAAAGATACTTATCCAACCTTGCATACCAAGCTCTTGGGGCTTGTTTCAATCCATACGGAGCTTTTCTTAACCTGCAAACCATATCATTGTCATCTGTTAAAGAAAATTCATCAGGTTGTTCAATATAGACTTCCTCTTCAAGATCTCCATTCAAGAATGCACATTTAATATCCATTTTATAAACTTTGTAGTCCTTGTGAGCTGCAAAAGCCAAGAATAATCTGACTGCCTCAATTCTAGCTACCAGTGCAAAGGTTTCATTGTAATCAACTCCTTTTTTCTGAGAATATTCCTTACATACTAGTCTTGCTTTATTTCTGACAACTTTACCATCTTCATTTAGTTTGTTTCTAAATACCCATTTGGTTCCAATTACATTTTTATCTTTAGGCCGGGGAACTAATGTCCAAGTATTATTTTTCTCAATTTGTCCTAATTCTTCTTCCAAAGCTTTAATCCAAAATTTATCTTCACATGCCTCATTGATAGATGATGGTTCAATTTGAGAAATAAGACATACCTCTTCTTTTGCCAATCTTCCTCTTGTCATAACTCCCTTAAATTTGTTTCCAATTATCTGATCTTCAGAATGATTCAATTTTACATACCGGGGTGTCTTAGTTTGCTGTTCTTCAATTACTGTGGAATCCTCTGATGATACCGGGGTAACTAGATCTTCATTTTGTACTGGTGGATTTAGTGTAGGTTCATTTGTCACAATTTCTGTTATCGGTTCAAAGTCTATATACCTTGAAGTTCCTCTGAATTGTTCATCAATCTTTACATTTGTATTCTCAACAATTTTCTGCAATCTTTTATTAAAACATCTATATGCCTTGCTCTTAGATGAATAACCAAGAAATATTTCTTCATCACTTCTAAGATCAAATTTTCCAATATACTCATCTCTTCTAATATAACATTTACTTCCAAAAATTCTGAAATACTTAAGAGTAGGAGTATTACCAAACCATAGTTCATGAGGGGTCTTACAAGTTTCACCTTTGATGTGAACTTTGTTGAATGTATAGACAGCAGTGCTAATTGCTTCTCTCCAATACACATGTGGTAAATTTGCTTCAGATAACATACTTCTTGCTACACCCAAGATAGTTCTATTTTTCCTTTCAACAACTCCATTCTGCTATGGTGTCCGAGGTGCTGATAACTATCTTCTGATTCCATTCACTTCACAGAATGTATTAAAGTCTTTAGATGTGAATTCTCCTCCTTGATCTGATCTTAAACTTTTGATTTTCTTAGCATTTTCATTTTCAACCATTTCTTTGAACAGTTTGAACTTTCCAAGTGCTTTTGATTTTTCTCTAAGAAAAGTAACCCAACACATTCTAGAATAATTATCAATAATTAGCATGAAATATCTATCACCTTGTAAGCTTTTAGTTCTAGCTGGACCACATAAACCAGTGTGAATTAAATCAAGAGCATTATTGGATTTTTCTAGAATACTTTTGAAACTAGCTCTAACCTATTTTCCAAATTGACATTCCTTACAAATTGTATTATGAGGTTTCACAATTTTAGGTAGATCTCTAACTGCCTTAGAAGTACTGATTTTCATCATGCAATCAAAGTTTACATGACATAGTCTCTTATGCCATAACCAACTTTCATTTATATGTGCAATAAAGCATGCCTTTTCACTGTTATTCAAATGAAAGATATTACCTCTAGTCTGATTACCGGTTGCAATTTCCAAACCAGTTCTATTCATGATTTTCCATTTTCCATTTTTAAATTGTAACTCAAATCTTTTCTCAACTAATTGACCAACACTTAAAAGATTATGCTTTAATCCTTCAACATAGTAGACATTGTCAGTGTTATGCTTACCATCAAGAGATATTGAACCCTTACCTTTAATTGAACAGGCTTTGTAATCTCCAAATCTTACTAAACCTCCATTGTATTCTTGAAAGTTCAAGAACTTACCTTTGTCTCCTGTCATGTGATGTGAGCATCCTGAGTCAATGATCCATTCATCCTTTACTTCAACTTTAGCTGCTAGGGCTTGTTCTACTGATTGAGCAATAGGTGTTGCTTGATCTTCTGTTATAGCAACAAAAACCCATCCATTGTCTGTTGGATCCTCATCAGAATCATCAGTCACACCTTCATCAGCAATGTAACAAGATTTGTCTTTGTTCTTCTTAAATCTGTATCTCTGATATTTAGGGTTAGGCTTGTATGTTCTTCTAGCTTCTTCTCTGAGTCTAGCATGTCTATCAGGGCATCTCGAAGCCATATGACCAATCTTATTGCAGTTGAAACATTTAAAGGGTGCTTTACCTTCATACTTACTTCCAACTAGACCTTTTGGCATTTTTCTTGCAAGTAGTGCTTCAAGTTCTTCAGGCTCTTCATTCTCCTTCCTGGTTTCTTCAAGTTCTCTTGCATAAAAGGCTTTCTAGTCTGATTTGTCAAATGATGGAGTAGATGACGTTGATGCTTTAAAGGTCAAATCTGTCTTTATAGTAGCAACAGGACCAAATTCCTCAATTTCAAAGGCTAAAAGTTTTCCAATCAATGTATCCCTAGTTACTGATGTATTAGGCATTGTTCTCAACTCATTTATAGCAGCAACCTTCATTTTATATGCCGGTGGCAATCCTCTTAAAATTTTTGAAACAATTTCATCCTCACTCAAGGTTCCTCCATAATATTTAATACCTAAAACAATTTCATTTACTCTTTCCATAAAAGCAGAAATCCTTTCATCTTCTTCCATTTTCAGATGTTCATACCTGACTCGGAAGCTTTCAAGTTTTGCAATCTTAACTTTGGAATCTCCTTCATTCAGTGTTTCCAAATGATCCCAAATAGCTTTAGCAGTAGACCTATCTGATAATCCCATGATTTGTTGATCTGATAATGCGCTCAAAAGTGCTTCTCTTTCTTTGCAATCATTCTCCTCATCTTTAGCTAAGGTAGTTGGAGCAGTCTGACCAACTACAATAGCAGTATAACCATTCTTTGTAACTTCCTAGATGTCTTTACCAATGCAATTCAAATGTGTATCCATCCCGATCTTCCATATCCCATAGTTGGTTCCATCAAGTTTAGGACTGTCCTTCCTGAAGTAATTAGTAGACATTGGATCTCCTCAACTTTTTAAACTTCTGCAAAAAGAGGACTAAGCTCTGATACCAATTGTTAGGTCCCGAAGACAACTGAGAGGGGGGGGGGGGTGAATCAGTTGTCTAATAATTCAACCCTAAAACCAGTTAACCAACTTAATGCTTAATACCGGTAAACCAGTTAAGTATGCTGGTAGATAGTGTTAATAGTAAATTGCTATACCGGTAAAGATTAATGCATGAAACATAAACATAAAGTCATCCACAACACATGACACCAATATTTGTACGTGGAAACCCTGTAAGGGGAAAAACCATAGTGGGAAACCTTACCCACAATCAGATGATACTACTACAGATAGTAAGTGTACATAAATGGGGTCTGCACATGCAGAAAGGCCAATAGCCTAGAGCTCATTTCTCAATCACAAAATAGGAGTCACACTAACTATAGTTGGATGGTTAAATCTAATGAGAGTATACTACACAAAAATAGCATCTTCATATGTTGGATTCAATATCGGTGTAATACTGATATGCTTCTACAAAAACCTATCTTCACCTTCAAATGATGTCTTCATGTATAGCTCTGCTTAATCTCGCATATACCTTCTCACAATTCTTTTTCACATTCCACATTCGATCTTACAAATAAGATCTTACATTTATATCATACCCTAAGACCAATTTTAGTAGGTTGGCTCTACAAGATATTACAATAAATTTTTTTTACAAACAATATAATATCCGATGCAATAACCGATTGAACATGTCAGTTTAATGCATTTACAACAATAATAAATCATCTCCATAGCATGCCATGTTGATCTGGAAAAGATAAACCTGCCGGTGTAACCCTATGTAACCCTGGACCTATTTGCTGGTAAAAGCAAATATGCAAATATAAATATACCAATGATTAATTCTTCAAAACAAAGTGTCCACATGATGTCTTCAATATTACCAAGTGTCTTCCATATCATTCCAAGTGCCAGTTGATCATTATATCCTGCTAGTGAATCATATACCAGTAACTGTCCAATAGTTACTTGCTTGTCGGTGAATGTTGCTGGATCTCCAAAGTGCTAGTGTTCCAATAGGTGTTGACATCAATGACAAAACCATACCAAAATACCAACAGGCATTCTACACTCTAATGATAATATTTGATGTTGTCATTGATGACAACTAATTGGAAACCAACTGGCAACAAGTTTCTACATAGGTACCGACATTGCAGACTTCATACACCGACAGACACTGGTAGGGGCAGGCATATTCACCAACATCCAAATTGCACTAGCAATGAAGTATACTAGCACTTAGGCCGACATGAGACAAGTTTTGTTTATGTAAATTGTATTGTAAATATAATTATCTTTTGTAAGATGACTTAGTATATTGTAAAGACTCATATATGTATGAGATCTCTTAGGTCATTTTGTATAGTGTATGGGAGATAAATTGTAGTAAAGGAAATTATTGTATGAGGTGATATAGTGGACAATGAAGGTTTTTGGTTATGGTATATGAATGAGCTTAAACCGGTACTGAACCAAGCATTAGAGATGCTATTTTGACTAGTACATTGTATTGGATTTAATTATCCATATTGTAGTTAGTGAGACTCTTCTATTGAGAAGTGAGCTCTAGGATGTTGGCCTTCCTGTATGTGCAGGCCCCTATTGTAAGTAATATTTATTCATATTGGCCAGTGAGTAAATATTGTGGGTCACAAATCCCATCAAGGTTTTTCCCACACTGGGTTTCCTTGTTAAATATCTTGTGTTATGGTGTGCATTTATGTTGTCTCTATTATTTCTATTTGCGACATTATTTCTTGTTTACTGGTACACTGTTTTGGGTTGCAAAGATATAAATAAGTTTAAATATTACACACCGGTTAGACATCGATTCACCCCCCCTCTCAGTGTCTTAGAGACTATCATTGAATATAACAATTGGTATCAGAGCCTGGTCCTCTATTTTCAAAAGCTTAACAACTTGAGGAAGATTCTAAAATCGGTACAAATGAAGAATTTAAGAAAATAGTTGGAAGGAGCTCTTGAAGATTTTGATGCAGAAAAATTGAAGAATATCAAACTTGAAGATGATCTGAGGACTGCACATGAATTCATTAAAGAACTTCAAGACAACCTAGTTATAGCACAAAACAAGAGGAAAGAACATGAGCAAATGCAGAAACATGATGATGAAAAGGAAATTCTTAGTGATATTACAGATAAGTTAAGACAAGAGTGTTGTTCACCAAATCTGGTTAACCCAAGTTCACTTGCAAATCAATCTATGAGAAATCCAATCTCAATCAATGAAACACTTCAGGGCTTGGACAACATAACATAGGATCCTAATGATCCCCCTACACTTCAAGTTCTGCTAGACCTAGGGGGGGACACCCTTTTGATGCATTACATACAACAGTTACAGACATATGGTGGCACCAAACAATAAGCAGATAGATCATTCCACAAACCCACCCAATTAAAAACACATAAAGATTGGTTAGATCTTGTACAAATATTAGATGAAACGGAGCTTGGAATGAATAGAACACAAACCCATAAACATAAAGGGAAATAGGTTTTTCTTTAAATTTGTAAATTTGAAACTATCCCCAAATCTTTCAAAGACCAGTGCCTTGTTCATTGGGCATGGAGTCACACATAGAACTGTAAATGTGTATCCTAGCTACAAATTTGTTTTCCTTAAACAATATTCTTGCATCAATACCTTATACCAATGCATTACTTGATTCATTCACAAAATTATCAGATCTGGGACACATATTCCATTATTTATGACTGATTACAAAATTTAAAACCTTCATTGAAGGATACCTACAAACAGTCACAACAATCTCCTATAAATTGATAAATTCCATCCTCCTTGAAGATTCAATTTATAACAATGAAATACATGCCTAGAGACAATATTGTGTAAAATTTACTCATGCCTGACACAAGTAAAACTTGCAACTAGAAAACAATCTACAATACTACAATGTAACCTCTATACCCTGAAAAGATCCATAAAATTTTACAAATTTGGGTCAGGAAATTCAGAATTGGAAGCCATGAAATCTGGAGCACTTTCTCCAAAATTCTGGAACCCTTACAATTGAGAAGAAATGAGAATAAAAAGAGGAGGGAAAAATATTAGGTCTGCATAACACATTTCCAAGTGTCCCCTTTCTCCAACTAAATATTTTCCTTTCTCCTTCCTATGGAAACTACTCTCAAAATATCAAAGATTTGTTGAGACTAATTCCATAACTACATTCCTCATTCTGAAAGCTTTCTGATGATATATAATACTTGCATATTTGGCCAAAAAATACCCTTAGGCGAATTAATCTCTCAATGCAGGCCATCATTTAAATTTTTGAATTTCTTATGTAGTCTCAACTATGCAATTTAAGTTTGATTTTTTACCTTTTACTCCTGATGCCCTTCCACGTGGTGACTTGTGATTTGCTGACGGGGTCCACTATTTGTCACCTCACTCATTTTCCACTTGTCTGCCTCGTCACCGCCACTAGACTGCCACTTGTCCACCTCATCATCACCACCTCTTATAGATCCTCTAGCTCACCTGCCACCCGGACCTGCCACCTCATTTTTTGCCATTTTGCGATGGTTAATGGGCGAACAACTTTGGCTTGCGAAACAATGTTGACCATCAGATCTTCTTCAACCTATGCGATCTTTACCATTTCGCCATTTAGCCTGGGATTGTGCATTTTGAAGTTTTCCTGAATGTTTTAATGGCTGGCAATGAAAGATTCACAACTTTATCCATACCACGCAGGGGCAAGGAGAGAGCATGTGAGACTTGGCTTAAACACCTACCACATTGCATTTGTTGTTGGAGTTTCATTGGATTTTCTCACCTACAACCACAACCACGCACAGGTAAGGAGGAGCTGCCAAAGGTTTTGGAATTAATCTTTACACCTGCTATCTTGCATTTGTTTGAAATTTCTTTTTTCTGCTCACACATGGGAGGAAGGAGGTTCTGCACCTGCTGATTGCATCTGCCAAAAGTTTTTTTAAAAAAATGCTTAACATTTCCCATTCCATACAATGCACGGGAGGAACTGGCAAAGGCTGCAGATTGCATTTGCCTTTGACTATTTAAAACCTCCCAAACTCCACTCCATCATGCCAAAGAGAAGGAACTAGCTTTATGCCAGCTAATTGCATTTATTTGGAATTTAAAACTGTCCCCTCTGAAACATCTACGCTGCCACTCCAAATTCTTTTTTTTGAATATTTAAAAATGCTCCTCCTCCATGCTTTGAGCTGCCACTCTAGCAACCTACTACTTTGCATTTACTTGCTTTCTATTTTATGCCATTCCTCCTGCTCTGTTAAATTGGGCATTTTAAATTCCAATTGCTGGAGTTGTTTATTCTGCCATTTACCAAGGCCCACATGAAGGGAGGATTTGGCTTTGGCATTTGCCAATTTGCATTAGCTAAAAGTTTAGTGATCTTTTAAAACACCACAACAAGGGAGGATTTGGCTTTGGCATTTGCCAATTGCAATTACCTAGAGTTTATTAAAACATTAGTCATTGGGCACTATGCCTGCCAGGAAGATTGGGCACTATGCCTGAAGGTTTTGATTTCTAGAATTTCATAGTACCTTACTTCCTTCACCATTATAATCATACATAAAGGATCCTAATGAGGACTGAGTTGATGGTAATATGCATTGCCATGAATTTAAGACCATTTTCGCCATAAAAATTAATGCATGGGCATGAGCTAGGTCGGGCCCCAAAGTGGATCTTAGGAATCTTGAATATGCCTCTGGAATCGATTGACACCATTTTAAGACCATTAAACTGAGTTTTGCGACTTTCAGGTGCCTGCGCCACATTTTTGCATTTAATCGCAAAGACGTAATTTTAAAACTAGTCAAAACACCTTTCTGGACTTTGCAAATTTACAGGCATGTACTCTGATATAAAAACATGAACTCTGCCAAGCGTTTCTTCAAGATGAATCCCAAGTGAAGAAATATTAATGGTCAAAGATGACCATCTGGCTTTGTCAGCACTCCAGACCTGATAAAGTCAATGCGCAGGGAACACATGATGCCTTTCTTTAAAATATCAAACGATCTCCGTAGACCCTCAAATCTAAGGCATAGGTACCTTGAAGTACAGATCGAATCTTAGAATGCTCAGTTCGACCAAAATTTTTACTGGGTGCAAATAGTGTGCTCATGAAAATAGCCACTTTAACTGATATAGCTGTTTATGGTGAAAGTGGATACAACAATGTTGATAGACTAAATAGATTCAACCACAAAACCCTAGCCTAACAACAACAAAGATCCACCATAACATATGAAGAATACCTAAGACAATGCAAATCAAATGAAATCACAAAGATTATACCATCACATGTCCAATAGGGTTTGAATCTCCATTCTTCCTATCTCCATTGATCTTGCTTGATATATTTGCTCTCATATTTTATATGTGCACAAGAGCTCAACAAAGAACGGCAATGTGGTTGCAAGTAGGATCGTATATGCAAGTTCGAAAGTGTAGTTGGGGTTGAATGCATAGTTGAGTTAGCGAGGATGCATAGATTGATTAGAATGATTGATTAGGGTTGATAATGAAGGAAGTATCCTCTTATATAGAAGACACTATAATAAATGGAGGGATAAGATTGAGAGGTGTAAAAAGAGGTCGGCTATGATTAGAGGGTAGGTAAAGAAAATAATAAAATAATGAAAGGGTAGGTAGTTTATGAATTAAGAGATGAATGACATGTGTCATGGGTAGAAAAGGCTAATGAATTAATTAAATAAATAAAGATTTATTGAATTAATAGAAGAAGTGGGATCAATTAAATAAATAAAATATTTATTTAATTTAGGAAAAGGATAATTTAAATAAATAAAGGTATTTATTTAAATGAGAAATGAAGCTAGAAGAGGATAAATGAATTAATTAAATAAATAAAGATTTATTTAATTAATAGAAGAATTAGGCTAAAGTAATTAAATAAATAAAATATTTATTTAATTAGACTGGACAATTTTAGGTGTCTACATTTTGCCCCTCTTTGAGACAATGCAGCTTGTCACGTTATTTCAAAGAAGATAATATGAACTAATACAAAGCTGCCCCAAGATGGGAATGATATGCCCCCTCAAGAGATTGGATGAAAATGTTTGAAAAGATCATAGACAATCTCTTGATAAGAAAGAAACGCTAGAATGGACTGACCAGATAGGTTAGAGTGACGGGATAAAGAAGACTGACTCGGGAAACGAGGGCTAGGGCTAGGGCTAGGGTAGTCTATAAGATAGACCACGAGGGGAAAACATCCTCATTGTCATCTACACATCCAAGAGATCAGAGTGCAGAGAGAGAATAGAGTAGCAAGAGTCAGCAGTGATGGCATTGGTGCATAGATTCGATCGTGTTCACTGATTTCAAAGGCCAGCAGATGCAGGAGAGCCGGTAAGTACCACAAAACCTCCTTGTACTTTATCACATTAATTGTTGTCATTAATGCATGTTAGGTAGCACAATAAATGCGCTTTTAGGATATGTCAAAAAATGTCCAAAAAATGTCGAGGTGCATCTGTGCAATATGTAAGTGCGTTTATGTAATGAAAGCGCGTTTATGTCTCCTAGGTTAAATCGACAGTTCTATGATGAACATACGCTGTCGATTGGATAAGCTGCTGAGAGGATACACTCAAACAGGTCCTCTAGGGAAGACTAGGATAGATCAAGGCACTTTGTGATAAACAGGGAGTACCAAGACATAGTACTTTGTGATGAACAGTGAGTACCAATATGAGCAACACTTTGTGATGAACAGTGAGTGTCAAAATATGAGCAGCACTTTGTGATGAATAGGAGTATCATAAGCACTTAGGATAATAAGTAACATTTTGTGATGGACAAGGAATGTCACTTTGACTGACACAGTTGATTTGCTTGACTGCAAGAGTACCTACCTATGCTGGAGTCACGGGAGAGATTCCCATCGACTTAGAGGTTATGACCAGAGCTGACATTTGAGGATAGATCAGCTATTGAGGTTATGGGTTTGTGATTCATTCTGTATGTGCCTGCGTTTTGGGTGAACATGGGTTTGCTAACTACATTGGCTGAGAGGTGGCATTATGAGACATGCACATTCCATTTGCCGATGGGTGAGATGACAGTCACCTTGGAGGATATTTATAGGATTCTGAGGATACCGATCGATGGGGAGTTGATACCCTATGATCGAGATGGAGACAAGGATGCCCTGAGATGAGTGTTTCAGGATCCCGGACTAGAGAGATGAGGGTTGGACACGTGGCTTGGGATACCATGACAGCGACAGGATTGACACTACCAGTGGTGCTAGGAGGAGTGATTAGTGGGTTCTTATGTATTAGTTTTGTACCATTTTGTATGATGATGTAGACACCTTCGGGTGATTTTGTAGCCATATGTATTTTGACATCATTGTATCATGACACTTATGATTTTGATATATATATATATATATGAGATGCATTCTTCTTTGCAGTAGCTATATGCATGTGTACCTATGTGTTGTTTCTATGTGTTTTATGTTGCATGTTTCTATATGATGCTTATGATATGGACGCAAATGCAATATTTTTGATTTTTTAATGTTTTTAATGTTATGCATATGCAATTGTGAATGTATGAAATATATATGAATATGATAATGTAAAGAACTATTTACATAATGAGAATGTATAATGTGCTAACATGTGTATTGTACAGGATGTGATGCAATTGCGAGATCTATCTGTATGTATGAAATGTTTAATATATGGTAATGCAGGTGCAACTACATGAAATGCAGATATGTTTTTTTTTGGTGTGTCATTATACTCAGTCATGTGATAGCAGGCTACATGGACTCAAGAAGGACGATGGAAGTCAATCAAGAAAGGGGGATGAAAGATAGAAGATATGAAAGTGAAAGAGCTTCTTGTGCATTATCATCATTGAGCTTTATTATGGCAAGTAGGTTATGACAATCAAGGCATATGTTCGACCCAGAAAGTCATTGTACCCATTTGCATGGAGATAAGATAGTCACAAACAAGGAATACCCCAGTTCATACTAGACTCACAATGTCCTCATATCCTTGGACAAGTCATAGCATTACTAAGAGACAATCCACAGACAACAAAAGAAAAATAGGTGATGATACCCCATCCTCGCCTTTCTAGTCAAAGACATCGTGGAGATAGAATCTCTAGTCAGAGACATCCTGGAAAAGCTAAAAGACATGTCACCATAAGATAAAATCAAAATAACACCAAGACTCGACACCAACATCCACTGTAGTCCTCAAGTTTAGTGTCTCTTGTCACTTGTATAAGTCTTATTTGATTGTGGTCACAATGTTTACTTTCACAAAAAGGATAGATAGCACTGAACCATAATGTTGTCTGAGTCTGTTGAAAGATTTAATTTTTGTTGAAGCCCATTGTTGCTGCTGTGTCTCATCTGAAACTGACTGAATCCATGAAACTTATACTTTATTGTGGAGAAGATGAAACCTTATTGCAGACTAGCGATGCAACTGTTGCTTTATTGTGGATTGTACGTGGATAGACTGAAGAAAATTGGAAGAAAATGTACTCCTCGAAAACATGTGATGCTCTCAGTTCCACACCCATCACTAGACATAGGATTTGCCTTAGCCAGATAGGAGCTGATTTATTATGAATGAAAAGGGGTGAAAATGAATGTTTATTATGAATGGCTAACCAATCTTGGGTAGATTAATGACAAGCCATGATGGGAATGGGTAAGTTTATTATGGATGAATAGGTTGTGAGTGTGTGCTAAGTGAAGGATGAAATGGAATCCTGAAGGAGGGAGGAGCAATGTCTCTATGCAGGGCACCGATGACCTAGTTTTCACCATGGTACTTGCCCAGGGCGCCACCAAAGTGGTTTTCACCATTGGACGAAATGTTTTTCTTTACTTTTTTTTTTTTTTTTCAATTTTTTTGTGTCACAAGGCGCCTATTTGCCAGGTTTTCACCAAGTAACGGTTTTTTAGATTTTTTATGATTTTTTTGTATTTTTGAAATTTTTTTGATTTTTTTTTTGTATTTTTAAATTAGGATACTCTGAAGAGCTATGTGTAAAACCTGTGAAGGTGAATGTTGTTGATAGGATCCTCCAAAGGTTTGCCATTAGGAGTTGAGAGCTGATATGCACCAAATCCATAGGCTACTATGATGATGTAAGGACCAAGCCAATTTAATTCGAACTTGCCCTTCTTCTCTATGTCTTGCTGATTTTTTAGGATTTTCCTTGAGAACTAAGTCACCTACCTCAAATGTGTGAGGTTTTACCTTGTGATTGTAGCTGCATTGTTCCTTGACTGAATGATGTGTAGCTTGAGTGACTATCTTCCTTGATGAAGGAACTGAGATAGAATTACTAGTGTGTGGACTACATAGGCCCATATGCGTGTCACTTGAAGAAGTTTGGGCATCCCTGATAACAAATTCCTTTGAGGAAGTTCCATTAAAGGTCCATGATGTATCACCAAAAGGGAATGGATGTGTGAAATAAGTGGATGAGTTATGAAGGCTTATGATTGCAAAAAGAAGTGAAAGTAGGATAGCATGATGGAGACTTATGATCAACAAGTATGCTTTTTGACTTAAAATTTTAGAGCTTTTGCCCCCAGTTGTTTTGATATTATGGGAGATCAACTCTTGTTCTTTTTGCTTCATAGGATTTTCATCCTTGACTTTGATTTTTGTGGAATCCAGTAGCTTTTGATTTTGGTTTGGACTAAAGGACTTTTCTTTATTATTGACTTTTAGATTTTTCTTTTCAAATCTTCTTTTTTGATCCCCAATAAGTAAGGGCTTTTGTAATTCTTGTTGATCCAAGTCTGGAAGTGGAATGGAAATGGAATGAGTGGATGAAATGGTAAAGCTATGTGAGTTATCAAGAGGGTTGGCGATATGCTCAATAGATTCTTTGCTGGAACCACTCTTAGGACTATTGATATCAAAAGATGCTTGCACCACTAGAGGAGATTTGCATTCAGACTTAGTAGCCACAACACTAGGTGGTTCAGACCCAATTCCTTGGCATTGCAAATTTTTTGTAGGCTGGTCCTATTGACTGAATGTCTTAGGAGATAGTGGGAGTTGATCAACATGAAAGATATACTCACCACATCCCATGTCTTTAATCTTGAACTTGTCTTTGAGCTCTGCTTGTTTGGATGTAGAAGCTTTCAATGATTCTGGATCCACATATGCTGATGAAGGAATAGCTTGTCGATTGACTTGAATTGTTATTTCTAATCTAGGTCGCAAATTGTTGCAATATATGAATGGATTTGGGTCAGCTTTGATGGTCACTTCAACTCCATTGTGTGGAAACTTGATGCATCAATGATATGTTGATGGTACTGTGCTCATCTCATGAATCCATGGGCATCCCAAGAGTATGTTGTATGTGAGCTCTAGATCAAGGACCTGACAAACCACATCTTTTGTAACTGGCCCAACTCTGAGAGTTAAGATGATTGTGCCCTTGGATGAACGCTCTTTATCATCATATGCTTTGATGGTAATTTTGTTTGTAGAATTCATAGCTTTATCTGAATATCCCAATTGTTTAATAGTGTTCAATGTACAAATGTTTAGACTTGCTCCTCCATTTATCAAGACTCATTTTATTCAATGTTTGTGTATGAAGGCTTCAATGTGTAAAGGTGCATTATGTGGCTGACTTACGAAGGTGTCATCAGCTTCTGTGAATGTAAGGGAGTTTGGAATGGAAAGGTATCCCACCATGGCTTGAAACTGGTCCACATTTAGATCAGTGGGGACAACAGTGTCTCTCAAGATTTTGTCAAGAATAGCTTTATGTGTGGGGGATATGCGTAAGAGCTCAAGGATGGAGATGAGCGCGGGTGTTTTCCCTAACTATTCTACAAAGTCATACTCAGCTTTGGTTGATGAGGAAGCGGTGTTTTTAGCTGGAGCACCTTGCAAAGTGAATTTACCTCGACGGGTTGTAACATGACATTTAGAGGTAGGTTTGGAAGAAGATCCAATGCCTTTCAGGACAATTTTAGGTCTTTGGGTAGAATTCTCGGGCGTTTTATCCTTGATGATAATGGTAGAGACATAATTGTCCATCGAGATGTGATTGATAGTTGAATCATAGTTATAAGATGCTCTGGTATAGTTGGTTTGATCATCTGTGGCTTTAGCTTTTCCCTTGTCATGCTTTGGGAATGGTTCCTTAAACATCTCATGTTCTTGATTGGATGAGTGTCCTTCAATCTCAATGTCACCTCTATCAATGAGATCTTGTATGATGTTTTTTAGTCAATGACAATTACCTGTTTTATGACCTTTGCTCTTATGAAATTCACAATACTCATCATCATTCCACCAATTTGGTTTAACCTTTGGTTCATATGGACGAAAATCTGGAATAGTGATTACTTTGTTTGCCACTAGCTTCTTGAAAACTGACTCAAGTGGTTCTCCCAATGGAGTGTACTTCCTTCGTGATTTGGAAGTTGTTTGAGTATTCACTTGATTGTTTGTAGAGCTTGATCCTAAAAAAATGATTTTGGGTCGCACTATATTGGCATCAACAACACTACCATTGACTATGTTCTTGTTTTTGTTCCAAAATCTTGGCTTATCTTTTCCTTTAAAGTCATCTTTGTTTTCCTTGAATATCTTAATGACTCCTTTTTCAATTAGGACCTTTTCTGTTGCTATGCTTTTTTCAATGATGTCCTTGAAGGTGGACAAACAAGCTTTCCTTAGATCATAGCCAATGTCTTTATTAACATTTTGGGTGAACATCTCTACCATTTGTTTTTGTGGAATTTCACAAGAGCATCTACTAGCTAGATTCCTCCATCTTTGTAAAAATGATGAAAAAAACTCTCCATCTTTTTGCTTGGTGTTGCACAAAGTAGTGATTGATATGTCTGTCTTTATGTTGTAGGAGAAATGTTGAATAAATGCCTCTGCTAAGTCACCCCATGACTTAATACCAGGTGGAAGTTGGGAGAACCACTCCATAGCTTGATCACCTAAGCTTTGTGGGAATAATCTCATCAAATATGTCTCTTTTGCTACTACCTCAATGCAAGCTGTGAAAAACTGTCTTATATGTGCCTTAGTATCCCCTTTGCCTCTGTATTTATCAAACTTAGGTGTCACAAAATGTGTAGGAAATGGAGGCATTGGAATGCTCTTGTCAAATGGATAGGGACATATGTCTCTCATTGTGTAAGTTGGCTTCGGTGTATTTATGTCCTCCATTTTCTTTTGTAAATCCTTGATTTGCTGTTCCAAATTGTTCTTAGGTGGAGACTGACTTCTTGGACCATACCCCATGCTTGAACCAATGTGTGGAGGAGCATGTTGCATATATGGATGATATTGATCATACACGTGTTCATATGGAGGAGGTCTATAATGATGTTACATATATGGACCACTTGGTATAGAGTCATGGTGAGGAATGGAATATCTGCTTTGTCCATATATACCATACTCTACAGGAATGTCATGTTCTAATGTGTTGCCCCCACATTTGACGTGGGGTTTCCTTGTGTCCAAATTTTGAGTATACCTTTGAGTATCTAATTTCTTTGGTGGTAGGTCTTTAGCATTAGCATGTGCTTGAGTGTATTTTTCTGCATAAGACTTCCATAATGGTCTGCGAAGATGAGTATCATATGCTTGACCATGTGTGTATGGGACCTTTGGTTTT
>NW_026729795.1:0-37087 GCF_030272615.1 Cryptomeria japonica | reverse complement strand
GAATTTGAAGCAACATTTATTAGAGGAAAATAAGTAAAGCATATGAAGATAATTTGAGAGGTGAGATAATGAATTTTACTTTACTTTCACAATTTAAATTTGAACTATTATTGTTTGAAGATGCATGTACTAATGAGGTTTGGGTGCAAGCAATGCAAGAAGAGGTAGATTCTATTAATAGGAATGATTCTTGAGAATTTACATAGATTCCAAATGAGAAGAAAAATATCGTTACAATGTGGATTTACTTGAGACTAAGTACAACATTGATAGGAGTGTTGAAAGATGCAAGGCATAGTTAGCTGTAAAAGGCTTCATACAAAGGTATGCAATAGATTATGAAGATATATTTCCATCACTAGCAAAAGAACAAACCATTAGAATAATGGTTTTACTATGAAGCGTGTCTTCATAAATGGGTAGTTAGAAAAGGAATTCTATGTCCAACAAACATAGGGTTTTGAAGTGCTAGGTAAAGAACCATAACACCAAGTATACAATCTAAAGAAGGTTTAGTTTGGCCTCAAGCAAGCATCAAGAGATGGTATGCTAGGATAAATGGATAGTTTTAGTATAATGAATTCAAGAGAAACAAGAGTGGGCCTACTCTTCACTATAAGAAAGGAGATTTTTATATTGATGATTTGTTGTATATGGGTAGTAGTTTTAATATGAGGGATGAATCCAAAATTGTTAATAATGAACAAATTTGAAATGAAAGGTCTAGGTCTCATGCAATACTTTCTAATAAATTGAGGTTCATCATAGTGAGGATAGAATTTTTATTTATCAAATAAAATATGCAAAAGACAATGTTAAAAATTTGGTACCATTGAATGAAAGCAACATCCATTCCATCTACTTATGAAGGTGGGTTACGTAGAGAAGATATTACTAAAATAGATGGTGAAACAACTTATGAAAGTTTTGTTGGAAGATTGACGTTTCTAACTCACACGACCATAATTTACTTATTTAGTTTCTCTTGTTTCAAGGTATATGACTAAGCTATCCAAAATTCATATGAAGAAAAACAAGAAGATATTGAGGTATGTGAAAGGTACTAAAAGTTTTAGTATTTCTTATTATGCAACTCAAAAAGGTATCAACTTGTTGTCTTTAGTGACTTTGATTGGAGAGGAAGTTTGGAAGATCAGATGTCTACATTTGGTAATTGTATCTCACTTTGTTTAGCTTTAGTTCCATGGAGATCAAAAAAAGCAAATTACATTTTCTTTTTCATCTAAAGAAATAGAATATATTGTAGTCACTTTTTAACATACACAATCATTATAGTTTTGAAAAGTCATAGAGGATATGGGGAGAAACAAATTTAGCCTACAATGACCTTTTTGTGACAACATGTATGTAATTAAATTGGTTGAGAATCTTATCGATCACAGTACGACAAAGCATTTTGATTTGAAATATTAATTTATTTGAAATTCAGTTCAGAAAAAATATGTAAAATTGAGGTAAAGGCTCAAGAACAACTTACAGATATCTTTACAAAGGTGAGACACTCTGGAACCATCTTTCAAATCTGTTTAGCATCAAGAAAATGCACTAATCAAAAGATAGATTTGAAGCCATTACTAGGAAGAGTTGAAATTTCTTCTATGAGAGCCTTCATTGATCTCTCAAAAGATAGATTTCAGAGCCACTTGGAACTTGGAAGCCATTACTAGGAAGGACTCCTTTGTAAACCTTGCCAAAAACCTTCAAATCCCAAACTCAAAATTTTTCTTCCATTGCAGTGGTCTTTCCGGGCGAAGTGAACCGGCCAGAGCTATGGTAGCATTGAGCTGATCGTGGAGATGATCATAGTCAATCCAAGCTTGAATATTCTTTCTCCCATTTAGATCTAATTGAATGAACTGGTCACCAGCCAACGTGATTGTCATTGATGACATCGAATTCTGGGTTCTTTACTGTGTCGAATTCGACTGCAAACAGATGATTGGAGGTTGTCCCAAGCTTGTGAAATTGAACAAACCAAGGTATGAATCTTGTTGCCCTCCCTTATGTGTCTTTTTGGGCATTATGATAAATGTCAGTCCATTCCCACTTATCGAATTCTGTGGAGGCGGAGCCAGGGCGAATATGAAACTAGAAGTTGCATTCTTGAACCTGCGCTCTTTCATACGCACAACTTCTGAATGTAAAACACTACCAGTAATGTATTATGAATGATTGGTCAAGCGGATACCTATAAGATTGGGTTTCGTTACAAAATACAACGTTCCCTTGCAAATACAGGCTTGACAAGTTTCTACTGGTTAAACTAGTCAGTTTGGGAAAGACGAAGGTTGTTTGGGCTTTAGTAGACAGCCACGGGTGGAAGAGGAGGTAAAGCACAAGGACGACATACATGCCTGCCATTGATTCATGACGAGGGGGGAGGGAAGATTAAGAGTCTAAGATTTTTGTTGCCTAGTAGAAAACCTCGACAATGGCCAAATCGTTGACTAGGATTCATTACATAGCCTAGTCTAACTTAAAAAGGAGTTTGATCTTTGACAAAGCTCTACTCTTTCTTTACCTATAACAACTCATTTTATAAGATAAATCAAATTAGATTATTACATGTACATATAATTTGCACACATTAAGATATAATATTCTCTTTATTCATACAGTAGTAGTAAGCTCTTTTAGTTTATAAATATCTATATTATACGAAAACGACATTCATTTAATACACACATGATAAAAATATTTAGAAATGTTTTTGATACATAAAAAGGAAAATAAGGTCCCAATCCCTTACAAAATAGAAGAATTTAGAAACAAAAATACCAACATAACTAACATCCAAAAAAATCTAAGTCTAGATTGCAGCGAAGTAGCACAAAAACAACATAAAATATGTAGAATAAAAATCAATCAAATAGTTTTTTTTTATAAAATTTAATGCTTTTTGAGTAAAAGAAACTTGACCTACCAGTGAAGGTTCCTTGCATGCTCTTTTAAACTCCCTTTAGCTTTCTTTTTCTTCTTAGACTCCACCTCAATGTCTTTATAATTTGTCTTCCTAAGATCAACCTTTAGCCTCACAAAACTGGAGATAAATAATATTGACAATCTTGTTAACGATAAAGCATAGCAATCCTTATTTCCTTGCCGGGAAGTCATGCTGCTTCGCCAGACCAGACAAATCTTTGTGGCCCAAACATATAAATGTTTATTCATCTACGTTCTCTAATTATAGAGAACAAAACTAACATTACAAAAGTCAGTCAAGTCAGAGAAAAGGCGCGCAATCAACGGAAGAATTGAAAAGGCGCCAAAATCATCGTCTTCGTTTAGTTGGAGTCAGATTTGAATAAGAACAAAACTAGAGTCGTTTATGCATGTTCTCATTGATGATCATCCAATCACTTCATTTGTCAATTGATTGATTTATAGTGATTTCCTTGCAAGTGAGTAATGAAATATTGTACCAAAAAAAAGTGTTACAAACTTACATAATATAAATTTTGAGTAAGAAAAATAAGCTATAAAATCTCATGTATTAAATATTACAATCAATTTACATTAAGAGATGGTTATCATTTATTATGATTATCCTCAATAAATATATATTTCCACTTTCCAATATCAACCTATAAGAAAAGTAGTGTAGTAAGGAAAATCATTTAGTTTTAAACAAAAAATAATATGAAGAAACACAAATATAGGTGACATATTGTTATCCATTTAATAAAAAAACTAACCTCTGGATATTGAAGCAATATATTAGCAATATAATCAATTCAAATATAGTTATTCTTAATCCTTTATAAGACATCACATAATTGACAATTTTGGATATATTTTGGAGGATGGCATGGATGAGGAGGCCTTTGGAGTCATTGAGGATGATGGAGGGTTGTTGCTAGACCTCCTTCGTGGGGCCAACATTTCTCTTCCTTTAGCCGTATTGCTAGGTTCAGTATGTTATCTCTCTCTATTCTTAGGACGACATGTGTAATGGGTCCCTTCTTGCGACATCGCCCCCCTTCCTCTTTCTACCAATCAGACTGTTACAGAAGATTTCCCTAATGTGCCTTCTCCTCTCTTGAGTGTGTTGCAAGAGTGGAGGATTGGGGATGTCACTCTTTAGTGGTCTCACATTCTCATTTTGATGCACCTCTTACATGACCCTATTCTTTATATTCTTGATGGGTGGATGGATAGAGAATCTACAATGATGAATGTTGGCTTGCAATTGGATTAGTCTAGGTGATGTCTTTGAGAAACGAATTCCTTCTATTATGATTCCAATAATTGATGGGCACACCAAAGTTCTGTATTGAGGTCCTTGGTTTCTTGGTAATGCATTGCTTCAATTTAAAAGATTGTCTACTAGTTTTACACTATCAAGATTAATAAGGTTCCTATCTAGGTTCATCTCTCAAAGCTCCTTCTAGAGCTTTGGGATGAGAGTATTATTCATGGTATTGTTGATGCAATCGATCAATTTATTACCATTAAATATGTCACAAAATATATAATAAGGTTTAGTTTTGTTACATTTTATGTTTCTGTTAAAATTTGTTCAAAATTGCCTATTAGTATTGTAGTGTCACAAATTGCACCTTGTGTCAATTTCACACTTGTGCGTTATGCCTAGTGCATTTATAACTAAACCAATGATTGAGATTTCATGTTTTTTACTTCATAAATGATAATAATGAAATGTTAGTAGATTTTAGTTTGATTTTGGAAGATATTAGTTAGACGAGATCATGATGTGTAGAAATTTGCACAATGTGTTGACGTCTTGACAAATTCTATTAGAAATTAGGATCTTAGGAGACTAATCATTATAAACAATATATAAAAAAAAGTGCATTAAGAATCATGCAGCCATAAATTAACACATTACACAAAATAAACATGGGGAAAACCCTTTTGGGTAAAAGACCCATAAAGCACCATTTTTTTAATACACTTACAAAATATAGTCTATGACAAAATTGACTTGAATTTGGGGATACATTGGAATACTTCTACATGACAAATAATACCTCTTGTGCATAGTGATAGAGCTCACTATAAATATCCAAATTTTCACTTCTCTCAAATGAGGGAGTACCTCCTTAAATATATGAGGAAGGGTGGCTTCACTAGTCACACCTTTTTGATAACCCCCATTGATAACTAATTAATAATCTATTAGTTATTAGATTATAATAATTATTTCAAATTTGATATTCTTATAAAGCATATAATATATAAGGTTTTATAACCTTATATTAGAACATTATATATGAATGTTATAAGGGTATGACCGCTAATAACATCATGTTTTAATAGATTCTAAGATTCAAATAAGAATGTTACATGCAGTTTGTCCTTTATGTATGCCAAAATTTGGTCAAACCCACTTGTAATGGTTACTGCTGACAATTACAAGAAATATATGTAAATAAGCTTTCTTTTGATTAGTTGGTTAGTATATTAGAGGTTGTTACAAGTTTCTTATTTTTTGTCTAGTAATTATTATTTTAATGCTTGTTTTGGTTTCATTTTGTTTAGGTTCAATATTTTTTAGTTTGATTTTTTATTTAGTTAATTTCTCGCTTTAATTTATATTTATTAGTCTTAGTTGTTTTGTCTTTCTCTATCACTTTATTCTTATTTCTTAAGTGGTTATAATTTCTTGTTTTGTTTGCATTTTCGGCCACTTTAAACATTTTTAGTATGACTTTTATACAATTTTGATTAATAAATGTGGGAGAGGGCCCATACCCATTACATAACTGCCAAACCGGTCCATAGAGAAACTCACAAGTAGTGATACCACCAAAAACAACAGACACCTAGAAAGGACAATCTATGGCCCATACTTGGACTGGATAATCTACGACCCATACTTGGACTCTAGTTGTGATTCACTTTTCTTGTTTCTTTGAGAGTGAGTGACAACAGGCATTTATTTGTATCGAAGTTTTTGATGATGTTTGGTGGATAGAATACGTTTCTCAATAAAAACTTTCGGTTACAAAGGGAGTTTCATCTTCTTCTTCTCTCTCAGGGGTTGGTGGTTCAAGTTGAGCTTCGTTATAAGTGATACAGAATTGTGGGAATAAAGCGGGGTTGATCCTTCCTTCATGATTTAAGCGTTGGTTGAATGTCCCTTTCTAAATATAAGCTCTGATTCTTAAAGGTTCTTTGTCAAACTCGTTTGATTTGCTTTGAATATGCAATCACATGTGATGCAAGAATGCGCGAAGTGATTTAAAAAGTTGGTGATTAATATAGAGAAACTTATTCCTTTTTGCAAGTTTTTTAGAACTAGGTTGTCTCTTCTTCAACTCAGTTTTGTGATGAATACTTGTTCTTCTCAAAATATGAGGAGTGGTCATACACGAATGATCAATGGTTTCCTTTGATGTTGGATTGTGATACTTTGTTTGAAAAACTCAAGCTTACTTTATCAAGTAGAGGTTTAGGTTCGCCCCCACGACAAAGTGTGTTAAATGATATGGATAAGAGTCTCCTAATATGGAAACTCAATTTGACAACTTAAGGATTAAACTCTGTATTTTGTTTGTGATAGGATCCATTAGATGGTGAAACTTTGATCAATGTGATGGTACTGTCTGATTTTGGTTAGATGAAGTCTTATCTCGAGCTAGTTTAAGATTCGACGAATTTGTTTTAAGGATGCTTGTTGGATTGTGGAATTGTTTTCTTTGATAATCTGGTTCGGATTTTGACTAGTGAGTTTGACAAAAGGCCCAAAAGGGTGTTTAGGATTGGTGATAATTTTTTTCCAAAATCCCTATTTTACTCTCTGTTTTTCTGTGTTTTTACCATGCGCTAAAACAAAGACTGGATGCGCTAACTAATGATCTAATAGGAAATTCCCTATGCGCTAAGCTGCCTATGTTACATGCTAACTCAGAGTTTTGAAAATGGTTTCTGACTAGAAAGGTTATGCTCTAATATGTCTTGATGATGTGTTGCAGTTTAGACTAAAAGTGCTAAGTTATGCCTTCTATGCACTATGCTGATGCTCAAAAGCGCTAATATGGTCTCACAAAGCGCTTATGAAATTTTAACCTTTATGATATCAGTTATGCGCTAGTTTGATTGATGAAAGCACTATGGTCTGGTTTGTATGCACTATAAAATGGTTGAGACGTGCCAGGAGGTTGCTCTTATGCGCTAAACTGCCCTGATTGCTTTGTTTTTGGCTATTTTTAGAAATATTAACACTTTTTTGCTTTGATGGATGATTTTATGAAAATAACTTGAAAATACGACATAAAAGAGATAACTGATTTTGCCTATGCTAAACAGATAATGTATGTTCTGTGAGGATGTGTTCAAATCCCCAATGTTTTCATAGGTCTGGATAACAAATAATACAAATTAGATAGACTCGTTATTCAAGGGTCATCATCAATATCATAGCCCACTAGTCTCGATACTCCGTCAGCTCAAACAGCCTTGTCACCCCCTAGGGGGCGCCTGTTTTTTTGCCTTTTGCTAGAAATTAACTCAAAGTGAATTGCTTCACAATTGAGTAGTTATCTTGAGAGATATATGGTGAGTGATCTTGGGGGCAGATTCTTCCCCACCCTTGCACTATGATATTGAAGATGTTTGGATACTGACTCGGCTCAAAGTTTTTATTTCTAAAGTTCTTAATCAGGCTTTCGTTCGATCTTCAGTGATAAACTCCCTCGAGAGGCTTCCCAACCTTTAGAACAAAGACTTTACGTATCTTAAAGATAATGGAAGAAGGCTAATAGCTGAGAAAAACCATTGAAGGGACTTTCGTCAACCTCCACTTTTGATTATAGTGGGTTCAAACACTTGGCGATAAAGTCATTTCCCACTTATATCGTTCACCTCTCACTAACCATTTAAATGGCGCTCTAAGAGCAACTCGAGAGGGCAAGTCTGCCAAAGGTTTTAAGTACTTGAAATGAAGAAAGCATGAAAGAATGGTGTGGCTTTTTGGTCACCCAGTTAAGGGGAGAGCATATACCTTCCACTTTCGAGACAAAGCAAACAATCTTTTTTTAACCTTTAAGGCAATGATTCGCTAACTTCTATTTGGAGATGTTTCTCCAACAAGCATGATGTTCTTTTTAACCTTTCATAGCAAAGTGTGTATTTCCAAAACTTTTGTAAAACAAGTTTGGTCAACAAAATTAAAGTTGATAAACGGAAACTTTCCCTCTTTGCCTTGCACAAAATAAAGATGGGGTTCTTTTAATTTTGCAATGAATTGAAATTGATCCTTTTAGATACCAAAGGAAGGCGAAGTTCATCGTAACTTTGCTAAAAGTAAATTTGTTTGTTCTTTTTAGAGCCCCAAATGAAATGTTTTTCCTAACTTGTGGGAATGAAAGGTTTGTTTAGTTGTTCTTTTTACCATGCAATGAGGAAAAGACAAAGTTTTGTTTTAAACACCAAAAGGAAGTATGAAGTTTGTTTTAAACATCCAAATTAAAATATGAGGTTTATTTTAAGCTTTTGCAAAAAAAAGAGAGTTCTTTTTAACCAACTCTTTGAAAGAAAGGAAAAAAAACTTAAACTAACTCTTGTCTCTCCTGCACAAAAAGATTAGAACCTACATAAAATTAGTTAGCAAAAAAAATCAAATTTTAGTGTGGGCTTATACAAGCCTAAAATGATCTTCCTTCGGTTACAAATTTTGCCTTTCTGTTACATCAATGCGCTACAGAAATACACAGAAGCGTTGCAGAATGATCTCTATGCGCTAAACTAATTACTAGATGCACTAGTCTTTTTTCCTAATACGCTATAATTTTACAATTGACAGTCAGAATATTATGCGCTAACTAAAATGCCAAATATGCTAATGAAAGGGTCTTATGCGCTAAATAGTAAACTGGATGCACTAGCCAAAGGTTTCTATGTGCTAACAAAATGTTCCAATGCGCTAGCTCAGCTTTTCTGCATATCTGCAATGTTACTCCTGCATGAAAAATGATATGTTTTATGGGGTTATGCCCCACAGTGGGCGCTAGAAATGTGTGCGGGAAAAGTGGTGCAAGGAAACAAAAAAATCGGTTTTAAAAAGGTCCACACACCAATGGGACTTTTGGTGCAAGTTATGGAGCTATATTGAATAGCTCAACTCCCCAAGGGATGCTCCATTGTTCTCTATCTCACAGGATCCCTCAAGTCAATGTTTGTACTCTCAAATCACTGAGCAAAGTGACTTAGGAATGACAACTCCAAGAATGAGGGATGTTTGATTTATTTATCATGAATGCATTCCTAGATGTGTATGATATTGAAACTAGAATGATTTAAACTAACATGAATATGATGATAAGATAAAGATTAGTAAACTTATCCTAGCATGATATACTAGTCTAACATGGATATGCTATGATATTTAAAATTACTTCTAAAATGCTTATTAAAATGATTGTATCAAAGAGAAGCTAAACGCTTAGCAAAATGACTATAGATTGGATGCATGAAACTTGGATATCTCAAAATGAGAGAATGAGAGCTCTATTTATAGGAAAAATAGGGCAATGGATGGTCAAGATTGGATAATCTTAACAAGGGCCAGGATTGAAAGTTATCAATCCATATTTACAATTCTCACCAATGAAATGGTGGCAATTGTCAACAAGAGACTACTTGAGAGGAGATGTAAGAAGCATTCAATGCTTGAGAAGACATGATGGTTACCTTAGGAGGTAAGGGTTTAGGGTAAGTTAGGGTCATCCATTGGATAAAGCTTTTACTCGAAGGATAAACTCTTGTGCAAGGGTTAAAGGGATAATCAAGGTTAAAGCTATGAATGCTTGATGAAACACTTGGGTTAGATGAAGGTTGAGTTAGGCAGAAAGTCTCTAACCATGCCAAAAGGTTGAGTTAACCATTAATGGTTATGAAGACTTTGAAGGTTAACTTGTTGAAGACATAAAGCTTTTAATGGTTTTCAAAGACTTTGAGGGTTTGAGAAGTGACTTCCCTTTGCATAGGGATGTGACAATATTTAGGAGATGGATTTAGAAGTGATTAGAAGAATCTAGAAGGGGGTTTAGAGAGGCAAGTAGGAGATGTAGGATTTTGCAAGTGGATGGAGGGGAATTTTAATTAAAATAAATTACTTTATTTCAACAAAAATAGATGCAACTTGCTTAAATACAAGTGGAGGATTTAAATAAATAAATTAGATTTATTTACTTGAAATGATCAATTTAATTAAAAAGGGAGAAAGGGGAATTAATTAAATAAAGTGATTTTTTAAATTAAAGGTTATGAAAGGCTTAGGTGAACTTAATTAAATAAATTAAATAATTTATTTAATCAAATAGATGAATATAAAACATTTAATTAAATAGAAGAATGAGGTTAAAATGAATATTAAGTATTCACTTAGGAAAGTGGTCATTTTTATACATCTACAGATATGTCTAGATTACAATATAATAATAAATAGGAGATCCAATCCTGTTAAGGTGACGTAAGAAATTTCTGAAAACCACTGAATTATAAAGATATTGATGTGTAGATTACAATATAATAATAATGAATAGGATGATCTAACCCTGTTAAGGTGACATAAGAACTTGGTTTACCCCAATAATTTGTGTTGAAAGAAAGGACATTATGCATTGTTAGTGTGGGGTATAACCCTCGTTCTAAACAAATCTTGTTTTAGGTTTGTTTTTTCATCTTCCAAATCGTCTGTGTAAATTCTACTTAAGTTTTACAATTTCAGTGAGCGGCTCAGCTCCCAAATGATTACAAAACGATTCCTAGTAGCTTTCATTCATGGATGCTGTGCAAGATGACAATACTTCTAGCCCTGTTCGCAGCCTCGGGTTCGACACCATCCCCAAACACACAAACATTAAAGCAAGAGAAAGAGAAAGAGCAAGGCATGGACACAGAACAACATAATGCATTCTTTCTTTAAGCTGTTTCAAACATGCTCCAATATCAAACAGTTGCAGCAAATTCATGGACAGATTATTGCGACGGGACTCGCCGAAAATGAAATATTGGGTTCTAGGCTTATAAGCGCGTATGGAAAGCGGCAGAGTGTAGATTATGCACGCCTGGTTTTTGACAGAATTCCCAAAGAAAGCGTATTTTTATGGAATTCAATGATTACTGGGTATTCCAAGAATGGGTTTTGGGACAAAACCCTGGAGCTCTTTTGCCAAATGCAGAATGAACAAGAAGCAGACCATTTTACATTCCCCTGCGTTCTCAAAGCATGCGCTGCAATTTCTGCTCTGCAGAAAGGCAGGGAAGTTCATGTTCGTGCAATAACATGTGGATTGGAATCCGATCTGTTTACAGCGAATGCCCTTATTACCATGTATGCGAAATGCAGGCGTGTGGAAGATGCACGCAAAGTGTTTGACAAAATGTGTCCATCCGAAAGAGATACGGTGTCCTGGAACTCTATGGTTGGAGGTTATGTGCAGAATGGGAAGGGAATCAAGGCTTTGGAGTTATACATTCAAATGAAGACGAGGATCGAACCAGATGCAGTGACATTCATAAGCCTTCTTCCAATCTTTTCAGATGTCAATAAGGGTAAGGAGATTCATGCTTGCATACTCAGTAGTGGACTGCATTTGAATTTACAAGTGGGGAACGCCCTTGTAGCAATGTATGCTAAATGCGGCATTATTGAGTGCGCGCTCAAAATGTTTGACGGAATGCTTGAAAAAGATGTTGTATCATGGACTGCAATGATCACAGGATATGTCCAGAATGGACAGAGTGGGGAAGCCTTGAAGTTGTTCCACAAAATGCAGCTGGCAGGGGTCAAGCCAAATGCTGTTACTATCATAAGTGTTCTTCCAGCTTGCACCGCCCTAGTAGCTCTTCAACAAGGTAAGGAAGTACACAATTCAGTTGTAAGAAATGGGTTTGAATCGGATGTTTTCGTGGTCAGTACCCTGATAGACATGTATGCCAAATGTGGGAGTTTGAAGATTGCACTTCACTTATTTAACACAATGGCGCATAAAGATCCGGCCTTGTGGACTGCAATGATTTCTAGCTATAGTATAAATGGGTGTCCTGATGAGGCAATTAGGCTTTTCGATCGAATGCTTGCGTTAGGATATAAGCCGGACAGTGTCACCTTTGTCGCTGTTCTATCTGCTTGCAGTCGTGCAGGCATGGTAGTGAAAGGCCGGCGTTACTTTGATAGGATGAAACTAGATTATTGCATTGTACCTGGGTTGGAGCACTATGCATGCATTGTAGACCTTCTTGGTCGAGCAGGGCACTTGGACGAGGCATATGATTTCATTGGCAATATGCCGTTAAAACCAAATGATGATGTGTGGGGTGCCTTGCTTGGTGCCTGCAGAATTCATCAAAATATACAGTTGGGAGAGCTTGTAGCAGAACATCTCTATGACCTGAAACCCAAGAAGGCTGGCTATTATGTTCTGATGTCAAATATCTATGCTGCAGCTGGAAGGTGGGATGGTGTAGAAAAGGTAAGAGCAATAATGAAAGACAAGAGGGCGACAAAGATGCCAGGATATGCCTGGATTGAGATCAAGAAAAAGGTTCATGCATTCCTTGTAGAGGACAGAGCACATGCACAATCAGCAGAAATTTATAAAACATTAGAGGATTTGGCCGGGAAAATGAAAGAGGCAGGATATGTGCCCAATACAAACTTTGTGTTGCAAGATGTGGAGGAGGAAGAAAAGGAGCATATCCTATGTAGTCATAGTGAGAAGCTGGCTCTTGCTTTTGGGCTTATGAATATTAAATGCCCTGGTACATCTATCCGAATCATAAAGAATCTTCGCATTTGTGGCGATTGCCACCATGCCATGAAGTTTATCTCCAGAATTGTTGAACGAGAAATAATTATTAGAGACTTGAGTCGCTTTCATCATTTCAAGAATGGGGAATGTTCTTGTGGAAATTACTGGTGATATTAATGGAAAGGATTCAACAAATGGGAGGACTGTTAAGTAATACCGTATGGTGATTTCCACAGTCACCACTTTCAGCTCCAAATCTTTGAGCAGAAGTTCATTGTGAAAGATTTTATTGGCATCCATCGTTTTGAGAAGAGAATGGCCTATGTTCTTATGGAGCTTGGGCAATGCTCACTTGAAGGAGACCAAAACCAAAAGGATGAACGACAACTATAAGCAATATGGTGATTTTCAAAACAAAACCATTTTTTAATTTGTTGAGTAAAAACTATTATAGATTCAACTGACTTCCACCATTTCAAGAATGGGCAAACAATCTTATGGAGATTGGACTATGTTCTTGCCAAAACGTTATGGAGGTATTACTTGAAGGAGATCAACTATCACAAAGGGCTTATTGACAAACATTATCATCCACTCAAAATAAATGGATTAATTTTAAGTTACAGAACCAGGTGATCCACGTGACCAAGAGCACAACCAAATACATATCACAAGAACCACCAGTTTGTGGTTCTCTTCAATGACTTGCTTTTAACACTGAAGTTTTAATCTCAGATGCTTTTATAGTTAAATTCTTTTTAAGAAAGTGCTTCTAACTTCTTTGACAAGTTGTGTATCATTCTCTTGTCAATACATCGACTAGAATTTGCATTCTATTTTGTTATGGTAAACAAAATAGACCATTCGATGGACTCTCTTTGAGCAAATGCATTTCCTATTACTCTACTCTACAAAGATTTTGAAATCAATACGAACGTAAGAGTTTATGCTGTTGTGGAATCTTACTTGATTGAATTTCTGGTATGTTTGATGAGTAGGTCTTTCTTTGAATTTTATGTATGAAATTTTTTCTAAAGGGTTTTCAAAGCATAGGCATTTTTCATAAAGAAATAAATCAACTTGTCTGTAGCAAAGCTTGAAGCTAAGAGATAATATGGTATGTTTGTCTACTACTACTACCAAGGGACTTATAAAGTTTTATTATAAAAAAAATTACAAATCATTGTATATTTTGATCTTAAGAAATTATAAAATGTACAACTTTTTGACTAAAATGTAAAATTTTGGTGAAAAAAAAAATATATAATGTAACTTGGATCACCGCCATTTCAGACCGTGTGTTGTATCGTAAACAAGAATTGGATTTTTAAAATTTTTATTTTATGTACAAAAATTATAAGTATTATTTTTTCTTTGGTAAACTCGGATTTCTAAGCTTGGCCTAAGCCCAAAAAAACCACTTACAAGGGGATATATTCTCATTGGGTTTATTATTGATACCACTATTAGGGGCCTCAATCTTGAAGGCATTATTCCCACATTCAAACCCATGAACTCAACAATCCAACAAACACACAACCTACAAGCATTACTACTCAGTGAAGCCACACATTTCATTACTATTGCAATAAAGTGTATTGTTTAATAAACAAGTAAAGTGTATCCAATAATATGTGATAAGTGCATGGGCTAGGATGATCATTGAAATCCATTGTTGAGGAGGGAAGTCTCAAATGATCCCAAATACAAAAATGATAAGCAATATTATCATAGAAAAAGAGTGGGTAGGGAAAGATTCCCACACTCAAAGGAGGTAGCCTTAGATCCAAGGTATAATTATTTAGGCACAACATTATATAGGGGAAGGTGTGATGCCTAAATGATAGGGTGATATACCAATAGAAACTCATTTGAAATGGGAAAGGTATGCTGCACCTTCAACCCCTAATTTGAGGATACAAAAATTAAAGCACAAAGAACATGGGAAAAGCATGATACCCCAAATGTAAAAATATGACAATGCAAGCTAAAATACTATAGAGAAGGCATAACACCCCTAATGTAAAGGTATAAAAATATAATGTCAAATTTGGAATAAGGTATGTGTTGTAAATTAAGTAATGCATGGGATAGATTATGTAATAAAAAACAAATTAACGTGTTAATGTTATTTATTAGATGCAAGGTTTTAGTTAGTTATTAGTTATATGTAGTTGGTAGTTAGTGGTTTGAGTAGTTGGAAAAAATAAAGGCTTTATAAAGTCATGTAATATAGTACATTGGTGTTGAAGATAAATGACTTAAAATTTGTGTGATGAGCCTTGTGATTTTTTTTGCCGTACATATGTTGTCATTGATGTCAAGAAAGATCAAGGAATATGTCCAAGGATGAGTGATGTGAAGAGAACATGAAGATGGTGTTGGATAGATTTGATAGATACCTTTATTTGGTATCATTATTGAAAGCTCTCTTTGTCTTCTCAATATTATCATCTAGACCCAACTTCTTCTGGAACGCCCATTTACAACTAATAGGTTTTTGTTCCTCAAGAAACGGTACCAGATCCCATGTAGCATTCTTCTTCAATGCAACTATTTCTTTGTTCATGGCTTCCATCCAAGAATCTACATCATGTATACCCATTGCCTCTTTAATAGTCCTAGGCTCATCAACATTAGCAATTAAAGCAAAAATACAACTAGAATCTAACAATGAATAACCAAACATTTATGGTGAATAACCATATCTTTTAGGTTGTTGCCTCACATGCGTAGACCTCCTCAAAAATTGAGGTTGAGGATCTTGTTCCTCTTCAAAATTCTCTAAACTTCTAGAGCACTTAATTTTCCTACTAACCCGATTTTCACACAAACCACCATTGTTCTCTATCCTTGAGCACTTAATTTTCCTACTAGGGCAAGTGCAAGGTAATGAGTCACAAATTCGCGGAAGTTCGCGCATTGGAAAATGCGCTCTTATAAACGGGGGCCCGTTTTCAAAAAACGGGGCCCCGTTTGTGCTTCGGGCTCCTAAGCTGAAAGGTAACGGGGGTCTGAAGCAAAAAAAAGCGGGCCCTCGTTTTGTTCTAAAACGGGGGCCCGCTTTTAAACAAAACGGGGGCCCGTTTTTTAGAAACGGGCCCCCATTTTTAAAAACGGGCCCCCGCTTTTAAACAAAACGGGGGCCCGTTTTTTAGAAACAGGCCCCCGTTTTTGAAAACGGGCCCCCGTTTCTTAAAAACGGGCCCCCGTTTGTTTAAAAGCGGGCCCCCGTTTCTAAATGGCATTTTTCCTTTTTTTTCCACAAGCCGCCCTTGTTTGAAAACGGGTGCCCGTTTTGTGGAAGTTGATTCCACAACCCGCCACTTGGCTCGGGATTAGGCCCGGGATAGGCCTAGGATGGCCACACCTGAGACATGGACCTGCAAATTCAAATCTCCATGAATGAAAGCACAAATATGAAGTTCAGAAATAGTTTACGCGCCTCTAATCAGAGAATTTTTATACGAAATTAAAACCCATTTCAGATTATACTTTCTAGATTCTAAATATGTAAATTTATTTAAAAATTGATTATTTTAACTATTTTTCATTTAATTTATACTAAATCGGGTCAATAAATTTGAAATATTAACTAATTTTGTTAATTTAATAACTTTTTTATTTTAAAAAATTTTGGAAAAAAAATTATATGTCGTCAATCTACACAAAATTCTTTTGTATTTTAAAAAAAAAAAATCAAAAAATGTTAAGTTTACATCAAATTATGTGGGTCGTACATTTCAAATTTTTAAAACGATAATTATGGCCATTAAAAAATTAATTTAAAAAAAAAATTAGAAAAAAAAATACAGAAAAATATGCTCATCAATCTTCAATGTGTTACAAAACATTTCCCAAAACGGTTTGAGAAAATAATTAAAACATAGTTTTCAGAACTCTATTTAAAAATTTATTTTTTATTATGTGGGTATTAAAATAAATTATATATTTGGAAAGTACACTCAAAGAGCTATCTTTTATATTACTGACTTTTTCCAAGATTCAATCTCTAAGTGTTTCAAAATTTAAGCTCAAATGAGACAAAATCTGAAAATTAGGGAAAACACTTCCACTTTTTGGCCAAAAAGTGGACTCATCTTCTTGCACTGACCCACTAACCCGATTTTCACACAAGGATTTAAATTTCTTAAATCGATTGAAAAATTCAGATTTACTTCTGAAGAAATAAACAAATGTCCTTCTAGAGTAGTCTTCTATGAATGAAACCAAGTACACAGATCTATTTAAATAAGGCATATTAACTGGACCAAACACATTAGAATGAACATCAAGTTGAAAAACCCAAATTACTTATGAGAATCAGAATAAATGAAACACGGTGTTGCTTTCCATATATACAATGTTTGCAAAAGTCAAACTCAAGATTAGAATCATCAAGGCCTTCAACAAAGCTCTTATTTTTCAAGGCTCACAAGACCTTTTTACCTATGTGGCCAAGTCTTTGGTGCCACAACATTGTCTTCTTAGTTGGGAGCTTCATCTCCAAAGCATTAGCACCCTTAGGTACCCAAAAAGCATGACCATTAGATGTTGATACAACAATATTCTTCTCTTCTTGATCTTACAATGAGGATGAAGATTTTGAAGCCCGTTTCTTGGAATTCATAGAAGCACTATTGCAGTAAACCATGCATGCATCTAGCTTATACAGAGTGCGTAGTTGAACACCCTTAGCAAGCACTACATAACCTCTAGTCATCTTGCATCCACCTTGCAAGAAAACAATTTGCATTCCCACATTGTTCATCTTGCTAACATAAAGAAGGTTTTGTGTCAAACCAAGAATGTGCAATACATCACCAATCCCCTTCACGTTACCATCGAGGAATCAAATCTTGACTCTTCCATGGCCATCAATCTTCAGGTGAGAATCATCACCCAAGTACACCTTCCCACCATCATAATCTTTATACTTTGAGAACCAACCCTTGTGAGAGGTCATGTGGAAGGAAGCACCTAATCTAATCAACCATACATCTTCTGATGCATGGATTACCAAAGCAATGAAAAAAACATCTGCATCAACTCGAGAGGATCAGTTGGAATCAAAATTAGAGGCTTTCCTATTTTCCTTTTTCTTCTCCTCTTTACAAGCTTTCTATAAATGACCGGATGTGTCGCAGTTCCAACATTTAGCCTTGGACTTTTTACTAGGGAATTTGGATCTCCTTGGAGACTTTGACTTGCCTTTATTGTCCTTCTTCTTGCCTTTCTCTATTGATATTCCACAAAGGGCCTCATTAGCCATCTTAGAAGACTTCCTCTGCATTTCTTCAAACAACAACAAATAAACCACATCTTCCATCTTGAAAGTGGTTGTTGTGCTTCCAATAACCATTACAAGGAGATCCCATTAATCGGACAAAGAACACAATAGGAGCATACATCTTTCTTTATCATCAATTTTTACACCAATAGAGCTTAGTTGTGCAACTAAAATATTAAAAACATTCATATGATCTAAACAGATCCTCCTTCCTCCAGTCTCGAAGAATACAACTTTTTCCTCAAAAAGAGCTTATTTACCAAGGATTTCCCTTGATAAATATCACCAAGCTTTTTCCAAAGTGTAGCTATAGTCTTCCCCTCATGAACATTAAGGAGCACAAAGTTAGCTAGACAAAGTCTTATCAAACCCTTGCTTTCTGATCCAATGTATCCCAAGCATCTTACCCTGTTGTTTGAGGCTTAGTCCCACAAGTCTCTATCAACAACCATGTCTTCCATTTAGGGTTTCCAAAGCCCAAAATTGCCACCATTGAATTTCTCCATCTCTATCCTTCTAGATGGGCTTGCCATCTTAGATCTATAACTAGGCTAAGAAACTTCTACCTACAAAAGCTCCTACTAAAAAAGGATTTGCAAAAAAAACCAGGCTACAACCCACTAATGATAACAAAGTTTTTGATTAAGTAAAAACAAGTTTTAAAGGGACCATAAACCCTCTACAAGATAGGTTTTAGAAGGACCTGCAACCCAAACCGAAGGATAAACTTGAAAGACCACTCAAAGAAACAAAACACAAAAGAGATTTGGCCCAGCCAATCAAAAGAAGGGGAACAACATTAACCCCCACCAAAAGCCAACAGGCTACAAAAAACCAGCAACCCTAACCCAACCAGGAAGGATCAAGAATTTGACCTACCCTTATGGGATCGAAGGGTCATATCAAAAGAGGATTGGGACAATTTAGATTTTTTACTTTTAACAGTAATCCATCCTCCTCAACCCTAGCAGCAGCCTTTTGCCAAGAGGATGGGTCTAGAATAGAGAACCTCCCATCATCAGGAGGAACAAAGCCAACATCTAGAGAGGCAGAGACAACAGAAGATCCAACAACAATCTGAGATGCAGGAGGGTCATCCATCGAAGAAGAAGATCCATCATTTTTCAAACGATCACTCGGGATGCCACCGCAAGCATCCACACATTCCTGAGGCAAGGCAACATCAGAAACAAGAGGCGTACCCTCAGTCTGAGGAACCTGTGCCACCACCTAGGAGAAGCTTTTCTTTTTAACAAAATAGTGTTCAGAGGATGCACCTTTCCACCAAGAAGCAGATCTTTTTTTCTTTTTATCTGTTTCACACCCTGCAACAACATGTCCAGTCTGGAAGCACTTTCGACATCTAAAGGGGATACCTTTAAAGTTGAGTGGTTGGGCCCAAGATCCCAAGGAAGATTCAATCTCTAACTCAGCTGGAAGCCCTTTAGAGACATCAATGTTAACCAAAATACGAGGATAAGTAGAATGATAAATTTGGTAAGATTTCTTATCAATCATTAAGAATTCGCCTAAAGCCTCCCCCACTTCCTCTAGCAGAGAATCCATCCAAAGATGAAGGGGAAGGTTGGGGAGCCTAACCCAAATAGGAATCTCATTAAATGAATCAATAGATGGATTAAAGCTTGAGAACCAGGGTTTAACCATCAAAACATATTTGTCCTCCCAGCTGAAAGGATTAATCCCTAAGATTTTCGATCTGTCCTCTGCATATTCAAATTTAGCAATGAAAAAACCCTTGGCTGAGGGAAAAATGTTAACTGAACCTTTTATGATCGGTTCCCAGCTTTGGGAAATCCAAGTGTGCAACTGAGGAAGGCTTGGCCAAAAACCCCGAAACCTATAGATCAAACCATGAGCTTCAAACACAGAGGAAGTGTGGATGATCTCCATGTCAGTATCAGCAAACACCTTGAAAACCAGAGGTTTGCAAACAGAAACAGCCACAGGTCCCAAGCCACGGATACCCTGATCAGCAGCAGAGGGTGTTGGAAGCACCGTATCACCATCCGAAACCCCCGCAGAGCTCCCATACACAGCACCCGGCTCACCGGCCGCACTAGGGGAAATGGGGGACTGGACGACATCACCAGCTGATCTAAGGGTAGACGGCTTCACAGTAGTGGACATCCTTAGGATAGCGGCGATGACAACAACAGTCGCAGATAGCCTTAGGGCAGCAGACGACATCGCGAGCAGAATTCCTAATGATAACAAAGTTGGCCAAGCTCTTCAATGCCAATTAAAAGGAAAGCAAATGAGCAAAAACAACCTTCTCAAAAGCATCCTTATTCAATGAATTTGCTACACATAAATGGAAACTCCTTTTTGGATAACTCTTGCACAAATAATATTAAATGCAAATATTATTTATTGCTCAAATGCAAGGTGTTCAAGAAAATCAAGTCTTTTGCCAAAATAAAATTTTGTATTTTGCTCCAGGTTTATTCACGTGGAAGATATGATCCCATCGAATGTTTTTCCAAATTAGTGCTAAATAATAGGAAGCAATTGCCACATGTCGCTTGGAGGGAACTTTGAGGAGCTCCAAAGAATTTTTCTTCTTCATAGTTCCCTTCTTGTGACAAGTATCACAATTTCCCTCTCTCCTCAATGCTTGTTGATCACACTTTGAATATATATATTATAAGAGTAAATCATTAAAATCAGCAACATAAGACCATTAAAACTAATTAAATTAAATCCACTTTTGAAACTTTTAAGATCATTGAAACACCTTAATCCCAACATCAAGCATACCTGCACTGTCTGGCATTTAAGTTCCAATTGAACATAAACATATACCTGCCAAAATTGTGGTTACCATTTGCTTCGATCTACAAGAAGTTTGTCTATTTCTGCAATCAAATATGATATATACAATAAAATAAAAAACAACATTATATTTAAATGGATTTAGAGGGAAAGCATTTTTGAAAAGCATTAGGGAGGGTTTGAAAAGTGACCACCGTAAAAGCATTAGGGAGCATTTTTTTGTCGCATATGTGACTCGAAGAGTGTATTGTGAGGGACCGAGAAAATTACGGAGATAAATTTGACGAATGCGCTTTAGTTTCTAGAATATCAATCAAGACTATCAAATGCGTGAGTAGTGTAGTAAGGAAAATTATTTAGTTTAAAATATAAATAAAAATGAAGAAACACAAATATAGGTGACATATTGTTATCCGTTTAATAAAAAAACTAACCTCTAGATCTTGAAGCAATATATTACCAATATAATCAATTCAAATATAGTTATTCTTAATCCTTTATAAGACATCACATAATTGACAATTTTGGATATATTTTGGAGGATGGTATGGATGAGGAGGCCTTTGGAGTCATTGAGGATGATGGAGGGTTGTTGCTAGACCTCCTTCGTGAGGCCAACATTTCTCTTCCTTTAGCCGTATTGCTAGGTTGAGTATGTTATCTCTCTCTATTCTTAGGACGACATGTGTAATGGGTCCCTTCTTGCGACATGGCCCCCCTTCCTTTTTCTACCAATTAGACTGTTATTGAATATTTCCCTCATGTCCCTCCTCCTCTCCTAAGTGTGTTGCAAGAGTAGAAAAATTGGGGAGGTCACTCTTTAGTGGTCTCACATTCTCATTTTGATGCACCTCTTACATGACCCTATTCTTTATATTCTTGATGGGTGGGTGGGTAGAGCATCTACAATGATGAATGTTGGCTTGCAATTGGATTAGTCTAGGTGATGTCTTTGAGAAACACATTCCTTCTATTCTCATTCCAATAATTGATGGGCACACCAAAGTTCTGTATTGAGGTCCTTGGTTTCTTGGTAATGCATTGCTTCATTTTAAAAGATTGTCTACTAGTTTTACACTATCAAGATTAATAATGTTCCTATCTAGGTTCATCTCTCAAAGCTCCTTCTAGAGCTTTGGGATGAGAGTATTATTCATGGTATTATTGTGCAATCTATCAATTTATTACCATTGAATATGTCACAAAATATATAATAAGGTTTAGTTTTGTTAGACTTTATGTTTCTGATAAAATTTGTTCAAAATTGCCTATTAGTATTGTAGTGTCACAAATTGCACCTTGTGTCAATTTCACACTTGTGCGTTATGCCTAGTGCATTTATAACTAAACCAATGATCCAGATTTCATGTTTTTTACTTCATAAATGATAATAATGAACTGTTAGTAGATTTTAGTTTGATTTTGGAAGATATTAGTTAGACGAGATCATGATGTGTAGAAATTTGCACAATGTGTTGACGTCTTGACAAATTCTATTAGAAATTAGGATCTTAGGAGACTAATCATTATAAACAATATATGCAAAAATCTCATGGCCACCTCAAGAGGCCACACAAGTGGGTAAGGGCTAGTAGGTGTAGAAGAAAAGTCCCAAGTAGAGAGTGATCACTTTAGGTGAGGAACTGGAGCAAGCACAATGGCAAGTTGGAGGAGAACATGGTCCTCTTTGGTTAAGCACCCACATGGTAACCAACCCTCAACACTTTCCCACAACCAACCCACCACCT
Source organism: Cryptomeria japonica (assembly GCF_030272615.1). NCBI lineage: Eukaryota > Viridiplantae > Streptophyta > Pinopsida > Cupressales > Cupressaceae > Cryptomeria > Cryptomeria japonica. The sequence goes on along the minus strand of NW_026729795.1, from coordinate 14,516 downwards.
GCAGCACCAATTTAACACCAAAAAGAATATCATCTTCCTCAAAACTAAATTCAACCTGCATACACCCAAAAACCTAGCCTACCTTGAAGAAAATCCACCTCAAAAGGAATCTCCAAAGAGAGGGAATGTGATAGTGCAAAGGCACATTCTAGGAAGAGAGAGCCCAGATTTCCCCATACACTGTCCTTTAAGAACCAATCAAAGGAGCCCACCAGAGAACAAAAACCTTCATCACAGAAGACATTTACATGTCATGGAGAACCCTACAATAAATCCCACGCTAAGAGTAAACAAATCTATAAGAGCAAGAGTACATACTAGGGCCCATAAAAGCACCAAGAAGATCCTAAATAGGGGGGTGTCATGACCAAAAAGGGGAACAATCCCCACTCCAAGAAAATGTTGCAAGAACCTCCACCATGATGCAAAGAAGAGAGAAAATGACACCACTCTCAACATCCACCCCACATCAACAACAAGGGGCCCAAACCACGTAGCATGAGAAGAGGTTGGTAGCCCATACCAAGGAGCGGGGGAACAAAAAATGAGAGGCAAAGAAGCAAAGCCTTCCCAAGAACGAAGACACAACCAACAACCACTGAAGGAACAAACTCCAACATGAAAGGCACAACAACAACCATCAACAAATTTTTATATAATTAATTTAATCATATTAATATATATTTATTAGTCTTTATTAGAAAAATTTTATAGTTCCTTTTTCCCTTTAAATTTTATTGTTGTTTTATTATAGTCTTTTATGACATTATTTTTGTATTATCTCTTGTCATTTTTTGGTTATTTTTCTATTTAATGAGCGTGTGCTAGAAGTTGAGTCCACTTTTTGGCCAAAAAGTGGAAGTGCTTTCCTTGTTTTTCAAAATTTATCCTAATTGACCTAAAAATTTGAAGCACTTAAAGAATGAATCTTGGAAAAAGTAGGAAATGTAGTTCTCAAAGTCTAGTTTCTAAATATCTAATTTATTTGAATACTCAAATGATACAAATTAAGTTTCGATAAGCTTTTCTAAAAAGCATTGTTTAAAGTTCACTTTTTTAGGACCATACCATGTCAGTGTATGATGAGGGTAATTTTGACCTAAATGAAACTATTTCTGAATCCTTTTGGGAAAATATTTGTAACACACTCACCTTTGATAGGGTTTCTAAGGGTTGCTAAAATTGTATGCACCACATAATACTATAACTATATCAAGGGTTGTACCACATGGATGCCAATATAAAAGAATGGTGGTACGCACAATCCAATATATCATGTACAATATCAACAATGGATCAAAATAATGATGACAAAATAAAAATTCGCTAGGCATTACATCCTCCACCCTGAGGATAGGCTTACTCCTAGAAGCATGCCGAAAAGATGGGGATAAAGATCTCAATAGCATCGCATCCTCCCAATTAGCTTAATTCTCATCATTAAGGTCCATTGGACCCTTAGCCACTCTATGTCTTGACCCCTAAGTTTCAACTTCTTATGATTAAGTCCAACAAGGAATTATTGATGAGAGAATTCCTTTTACCTTTCATGTTTTCTTGTTTCCTTAGCTTAGAAAATGTGTCAGTAAGGTATAGATCAGTATTGGATTACATTTTTGAGTCCCTATATTTTATTTTTTGTCATTATTTTTCATCATTACCTTCAATGTATGGTAAAGTGTGCTAATTATTTTATGACATATCCTCATTAAAAAATATAATCAATGGTAAAAAAAGGAGGAGAGGAAGACGTAGCATTAAAATAAGCATTTTTCATAAATACTTTCTCAAGTATTAGGGCTTCATGTTCTACATCATCATCATGTCATTAATATCACATGCTCTAACATTTTATGAATGATATAAAAATATATCGATGTATATTACTAATCTACACCAATAGATTACCAATATTATTAATCCCTTCCAATTTAATTGAAATTTTATTGTCAATGAGGTATTGAACCTTTTATTTATAACCTATGAAAATTTCTAAGGTAAAATAATCTTAAATAAAATGTTAATTACAAAATGCTTGATCATTATACAATCTAAGAAGTTGTTTTCTAATATCTAATGTATGAACATGGGGTAGTGTAGGTAAATAAGTGATTTATTAACTTTGAAGTGCATCATACATAGACTCTTAAATCTTAATATAATTATGAAAACTAATGATTCAAAGTAGAAGTAATAGCAAATTAATTCATATTCTCATTCATATCATTACACTTCAAAATATTTTTTGGCTTTTGTTATTACAAAGGTAGTAATTATTTATACATTAAGATCCATATATGGATATGTGTAGGATCATGGTGGGCCAAACAAGACCTTAAGTGAAAATGAAAATTAGAAAAACAAAGTTAGGAAACTTGACATAAAAATTTGAATAAGTTACCAACATTATTTCAAAAATGTGTAAGAATAGAACCTGTAGAAAATTGAATGTAGTTTCTAAGCTACTAATTGTTTTCTGAAAAAAATAAATTCTATTTCATGAAAATTTAAAATTTCAATGCAGTAGTACTAAAATTTCAAGAAAAAGATAAGAATAAGTTGTCTGTCTGACCACCCTAACCACAATCAAATCAAAATATTTTTTTATAAGATTTTAGATATAAGTAGAAGACTCATGTCTAGATGTGACACATATTTTTTGGTTTTTTTTTGAAATAAATATTTAATTATGATTTTTTTACTACATATTTTTAAAATATAAAAAACTCATATGTTTGACCACCTTAACTTGGTCAAAACTTTATGAAATTCAATTTTTCTTTTTATTCTAATCCTATAGTATATGAAGCATAGAATGTGACACATGTTTTGGATTCAAAAAATGTGATACCCTTTGAAAGTTATAGATATTTTTCAATCAGCCTATCAATCAGGACTTTATTAGGATATAGCCATTTTTTGGCCCCTCATGATCTAGCACATACACATATATGTTGGCAACAATGCATCAAATTTAGGGGAGGGGGGGTGAATTAGTTTTCACCAAAATTTCTTGCAACTTAAACCATAATTCAAATCTGATAATGAACAGTTAAATAATTAAACAACACCACATCAATACACACATAACACCAAGCTTTTTCATGTGGAAAACTCAATGAAGGGAAAAAAACATGGTGGGAACTTACCCACAATGAGATAATACCCTATTAGGAGTAAGTGAAATATTACAATGGGGAATGCACATGCATTTAGGAACACTGCCTAGAGCTCACTACCCAAATTACAAAACCCGAAAGGAATACAACCCTTAGGGAAGGGTCACTACCTTACATGAAGTCACACTAATTAAATAATTTGGATTACATCTGGAGAATCATGAACTGATGGAATAGCATCTCAACATGCCTGAGTACAGTTTCGATTAATCTCACTGTCTGATTTTCTCTACAACACACCTTTTCACACTTCCTAAGGATCAAACACTTGTTCGCACACTTAATCAACCACACACATTCACATTTACTTGCAAATACGTCACATATACCTCTCATAAATGATTACAATGCTTATTTATACAAGTCATCAACCTATCTTTCAAGGTCGGCTCATCACACGCTACATATTACAAAATTTTAATCCCACATGCTACAATTATACATGTGGACTAAAACAATGTTGTCTAAGACATAGTATGGACCTAAACAACCACCACAAATATGAAACACCTCCAAGAATTATGCCTCAATCATCCGCACCATGCTACATCACCAAAAACATAGCATAACAAGAAGAACATCACCGGACCAATAAAATCTTCAATAACATGCATGATAATCAATATGAACCACCAATACTCATGGAAAATGATCTAGAAACATCCATAAGCAAACACGAATTGCACCACAATAATCGCAACATCTCACATTACTAGAATCATCATCATCATTATACCGGATCTCAAGAACATCAACATAACTAACTGTCAAACTGAAAGATTTTCTTCTGGACCTCCAAATCATGAACCACTCGAATTGAGGACACACATCAATGTCCAAAACACATCCCACACATTCACAACCAAAGATATTACAATTTTGGAGAACACCAAATGAATTTAAACCAAAGCTGCCAATACAAAACAACCAAATAACCAATCATAATACCAGATCACACAAATTGATCAAATCATCATGCGGAGCTCTGAAACTACAACTAAATCAAATAGAGACAAGTATCTCACAACCATTAAACCACATCATCTCATCTGTAACATACAAGCTCAACCAACTCAACCAATCTGACTACAACACTAAAATAAATATTGACCTCACATATGTTGACATCAATGACAATATAGATTAGTCAATATCCAACAATCTCCCCTTTTGGCATTGATGGAAACATGTGAATGTGAAAAATAATCAATACAAAGAAAGAAATCAATCTCAGAAAGTTCAACTCCCCCGTAGACCAATATCACAACATCCTCTGCTGAATACCCTAGATAGCTTCAAGATTTTTCACATGCTCTTCTCCCCCTTTGACATCAATGACAAAGGTACATAAATCAAGATTCTCTCTCCCTTTGATTTAGCAAACAGATCTGGACACCACAACACTGACTACTCCTTCTGAGTACCATCCACCACTCATCAATCCAGATCACAAGATATCTCTGTGAAGCTCACCGGATTGATGCAACTCCATGCATCTTAGTTCTCATAAAAAGGGGCCATCACCCCTAACTTCTCTTGGAGATACGGAAAAGTATCTTTAGGCAAAGGCTTTGTGAAAATATCTACAATCTTTTCCTTTGTAGATACATACTCCAATCTGACTTCTTCCTCATTAACCTTCTCCATTAAGAAATGATACTTGACAGATATATGCTTTGTCTTAGAATGCAGTACTAGATTTTTAGAGATATTAATATAACTTGAATTGTAATAATATATAGCAATAGGCTCATCATAAATAATTCCCATATCTTTTTTCATTTTATTCATCCAAATTACCTGAGTACAATTGTTGGCAACAACAATGTATTCAGTTTTTACAATAGATAATGAGATAGCATTCTACTTCTTACTTGTCCACGATACCAACTTCTTTCCCAAAAAGAATGCACCACCTATAGTACTCTTTCGGTCATCCACATCACCTACCCAATCAACATCTGTAAAATCTCTCAAAGTAAAGTCGTCATTCTTAGGATACCACAAACCAAGACCAATTGTCCCTTTCAAATATTTGAATATCCTTTTAATAGCAATAACATGAGATTCCTTAGGATCATCTTGAAATATAGCAACAAGGCCTACAACATTCATAATATTAGGTCTAGACTGTGTCAAATACAACAAACCACCAATCATAGATCTATATCTGGTTTGATTAGCTTTCAGAGATTCATCTTCTTTTGTTAGCTTACATCCAGTCACCATAGGTGTACCAACAGGTTTAGAATCATCAAAGACAAATTTCTTCAACAATTCCTTCACATATTTAGATTGAGATATGAAAATACCTTTTTCCAACAAAGTAATTTGAAATCCTAGAAAGATTTTCATTTCACCAATCATAGACATCTCAAACTCATTCTACATATCCTTAGCAAATTTATTACACAAGAAGTCATTTCCTTCAAAAATAATATCATCAAAAAAGACTTCAACAATCAAAATGTTATTCTGACCAATGTTGAGATACAAATTATTGTCCGCAAAACCTTTGTTGAATTTAAGCTTCATCAAATACTTATCTAATCTTGTATACCAGGCTTTAGGGACTTGTTTCAGTCCATACAATGCTTTCATCAACATGCAAACCATGTCCGTTTCATTTGTCAACTGAAATCCATCTGGTTGCTCAATGTAGACTTCTTCTTCCAAATTGCCATTAAGAAAAGCTGATTTAACATCCATCTAATAAATTTTGAAATCTTTGTGAGTAGAATATGCAAGAAATAATCTGTTAGCTTCAATTCTAGCCACCAAAGCAAAAGAATGCTCATAATCAATTCCTTCTTCTTGAGAATATCCCTTACACACAAGTCTAGCTTTGTTTCTGACAACATCACCCTATTCATTCATCTTATTCCAAAAAATCCATTTAGTATCAATCACATTTCTATCCTTGGGTCTAGGACCAAGTTCCCATGTATTGTTCTTGTCTTGATCCGATTACGTTCTTCTTCCATAGATTTAACCCAATTCTTATCTTTATAGTCTTCATCAATATTTTTAGGCTCAATCTTAGAAATTAGACAAATTTCTTCAGCAAGTCTTTTCCTAGTCATCACACCTCTATTCTTATCACCAATAATCTGATTCTCCGAATGATTCAATCTCACATACCTGGGAGTCTTAGGATTTCCTTTATTTTTAGGCTCTTGAACTTTCTCATCTACATTTGCATTTGTAACTTCTCCTTGATTCTCTATATTTTTTGGATCAACCTCAACTTTATTCTGCACTTGCTTTCCTTTATCTATACTAACTTCTTCAACATCTGAGTCATATCCACAAGATCTAATTTGTCTCACATTACCTTTGTCAACCTTTACATTAGCACATTCAACCATCTTTCTTAATATTTTATTATAACACATGTAGGCTTTACTTCTAGTTGAATAACCAAGAAAAATTCCTTCATCACATCTAGCATCAAACTTTCCAAGATCTTCATCTCTTTTAATGTAAAATTTACTTCCAAAAATTCTGAAATATCTAATAGTAGGAGCATGACCAAACCATAACTTGTAAGGAGTCTTACCAGTATCACCTTTGATATTTACCTGGTTAAGAGTGTATACTACAGTACTCATAGCTTCTCTCCAATACACGTGCGACACATTTCCCTCAATCATCATGGTTCTAGTAGCTTCTTGTACTATTCTATTCTTTCTCTCAACAACACCATTCTGTTGTGGTGTCCTAGGAGCAGATAACTGTCTCTTAACTCCACGCTCTTCATAGTATGCATTAAACTCACCGAAAGTGAATTATTCACCTCTATCAGATCTCAGACACTTCAACTTCAAATCCACTTTATGTTTCAACTCTAGCTTTGAAAATATTGAACTTCTCCAATGCTTCAAACTTATCCTTAATAAAGTAACCCACATCATCCTTGAATAGTCATCAATTAGCAACATGAAATATCTATCACCCTGCAAGATTCTCACTCTAGAAGGACCACACAAATTAGTATACACAAGATCCAACAAACCATTCGAATTATACTATTTTCTCTTATATGTAACTCTTGTTTTCTTCCCTAATTGACATTCCTTACATACTGAATTAGAAGGCTTTATTAACTTCAGTAGATCTCTCACTTCCTAAGTAGAACTTATCTTAACCATGCAATCAAAATTTACATGACACATTCTTTTATACCATAACCAACTTTCATCAATCTAAGCAATCAAGCAACTTTTACCACCAGCATTCAAGTGAAAGATATTACCTTTTGTCTTAGTACCTGATGCAATCTTAGTTTTAGAGCTACTCAAGATCTTACATTTGTCATTCTTGAATTGAAATTTGTATCCCTTATACACCATTTGACCAACACTCAAAATATTATGCTTTAAACCTTCAACATTTAAGACATCATCAGTGTTATGCTTACCATCAAGAGAAATAGAACCTCTACCATGGATTACACAGGCTTTATTATCACCAAATCTTACCATGCCACCATCATAAATTTCCATGTTTATAAATTTATTCTTATCACCTATCATATGATGAGAGAATCCACTATCAATAATCCATTCATCTTTCTCCTCAACTTTCACAGCTAGGGCTTTCTCCTCATTAATACAGCTTGTAGAATCTATAGTTGTCGGATCATCTTCTCTGATATCAATGAACACAAATTAATCTCCTGAGTTTCCTTTATGAGAGTCATCATCTATCATACCTTCATCAACAATATAATAACACTTCTTTTGATATTTAAGCTTATATGGCTTAAATGGCTTCTTAGGATTTTTATCTCTTTCTAGACACCTTGATGCAAAATGTCCTATCTTATTACATGAAAAACATTTAAGAGGTAACTTTCCTTCATACTTACCAACACCTTTAGGAAATCTTCTGGCAATAAGTGCTTCAATCTCCTCAAGCTCTTTTTCTTCATCTTCCATCTCTTTCATCTCTTTCTCATATCTGGATACTCTTGTAGAACTTTCTCCCAGATCATATCTCTATTTCTTAGATACAGTAGATTTGAAGGAAGAATCAATCTTAGGAAGAGGGTCACCAAACTCACTCAAATCAAAAGCACCAAGTTTACCAACCAACATATCTCTTGTCACATCTGTCACAATTCAGATCTCATCTATAGTAGCAGTCTTATGTTTCTAAGCAAGAGGCAAGGATCTCAATACTTTAGCAACAATCTCAAATTCTTCAAGGAAGCCACCGACACATTTGATTCCGCACACAAGCTCATTCACTTTTTGCATAAAAGAAGTAATATTCTCATGTCTTAACCTATCTTCAGGTTCTCATACTTTCCTTTCAAGCTCTGCAACTTAGCAAATTTCACATGATTGTCACCTTCATGCAAGGTCTCCAACTTTACCCAAATATCATAAGCGGTTTCAAGATCCATCACATTAGTCATTTCAAAATCTAACAAGGCACCCAATAATGCTTCCTTGGCTCTAATAGTGTATTATGCTTCCTTTATCTCATTCAGAGTACAAGGACCATTTTGAGGAACATTATAGACATTCTTAGTGATCTTCCAATACTCTTCTCCAATGCATCTCAAATGAACTTGCATCTGGCTCTTCCAAAGAATGATGTTCGTTCCATCAAACTTGAGACTATCTTTCTTGAAATAAAAGGTTGCCATCCCAGATCTCCTCAAGCAGTCCATCTTCTTCCAGAGGATCTAGCTCTGATACGAATTGTTGGCTACAATGCAGCGAACTAAGAGGGGGGGGGAGTGAATTAGTTTGCACCAAAAACTTCTGTAGCTTAAACCGTAGTTCAGATATGATAATGAACATTTAAAGCATTAAACAACACCACATCAATGCACACATACCACCAAGATTTTTGATGTGGAAAAATCGGTTAAGGGAAAAACCACGATGGGAACCTACCCACAATGAGATAATACCCTGATAGGAGTAAGTGAAATATTAAAATGGAGAATGCACATTCATTTAGACACACATCCTAGGACTGCCCAAATTACAAAACCTAGAAGGGCTGCAACCCTTAGGGAAGGTTCACTACCATACAGAAAGTCACACTGACTTACAAAAGCATTTGGATTGCATCCAGAGAATCATGAACTAATGGAATAGAATCTCAACATGCTTGAGTACAGTTTCAGTTAAGATCACTGTCCGATCTGCTCTACAACTCACCTCTTCACATTTATGAAGGATCAAGCACTTGTTCGCACACTTAATCAACCACACACATTCACATTTACTTGTAGATACTATGCAGATACCTCTCACAAATGATTACAATTCTTATTTATACGAGTCATCAACCTATATTTCAAGGTTGGCTCACCACACGCTACATTTTACAAAACTATAATCACACATGCTACAATAATGCATGCGGACAAAAGCAATGTCAGCTAAGACATAGTTTGGACCTAAACAACCACTACAAATATGAAACACCTCCAAGAATTATGCCTCGATCATCTGCAACATGCTACATCATCGAAAATATCACATAACAAGAAGAACATCACCGAATGCATGAAAATCAATGTAGACCACCAATATACATATCACACAATCTAGAAACATCCATAAGCCAACATGAATCACACTGCAACAACCAGAACATCTCACATTACTAGAATCATCATCATCATTATACTGGAACTCAAGAACATCAACAAAACTGACTGTCAAACTAAATGATTTTCTTGTGGACCTTCATATCATGAACCACTCAAACTGAGGACACACATCAACTTCCAAAACACATCCCACACATCCACAGCCAAAGATATTACAATTCCAAAGCACAACAAATGGATTCACGAAAACTGTCAATATAGAACAATTGAATAACCAACCATAATATCGGACTACAAAACTCGATCAAATAATTATATGGACCTCTGAAACTACATCTGAATCAACTAGAGATAAGTATCTCACAACCCACTAAACCACATCAACTCATCTGCAACATATAGGCTCAATTGACTCAACCAATCTGACTACAACACTGAAACACATATTGACCTCACATATGTTGACATCAATGACAACATATCAGCCAATATCCAACAATATATATTCTTCTAATAATTGTGACTATATAGTTATAACATGTGAATAAAATTTCATAAAACAAGAAAACTTATTTACATAGGCATTATATTGTACCAATTCTAGTAGCCTCTTATTAAAGATGTTTTGTATATTGAAAGCATGTAAGGGGGTAATAAATTTTGAGACAAAGACAAAAATTGAATACCATAATCATTAATTTGTTCATTGATCTTTGGACATAGTCATAAATTGATAATAATTACTTTATGCAACATATACTTATTGAGATCATTGAATATATCTATAGATCCTCAGGAAAGTGAATATCATGATCTTTAAGACTATCTATACACCTTTGTGAACAACTTACCCTCATAGAGGAAGTTTGTACAAGGCATTGAATATGGTTTTAGATAGATGCTAATTGATGCAATACAAAACCCCTTTCTATAGACTTACAACATTCAAAACACAGAATACCCTTTTCAGAGACTCTCTGCTACAAGTGAACAGTCAAATTTCAACGAAACAAACTTATAGGCTCCCCAAATTAGCAACACAAGATTTCATAACAACTGAGTTAGGGAGAACAATCAAAATTATATTAGAACCCTAGCTATCCTCGCTACCAAGCAATCTCATGAACAAAATATGCAGAGTCTTTTTAACAACTCATAATTTCAAATCATTGACAATGGAAGGTAGTACACACTCTACACCCACATGTGCTCACTTAAACCATTTGAATCCAAAACGAAATGTGTAATATAGAATTTGAGCAAATTGCAGAAATAGAGCGAATTGTAGAAAATAAGCTTCCAACACAGAGCCAATGATTTCAAATTTTTTATTAAAAAAATATCGAGTTTACATTATAGAATTCCCCCAATTCTCTCCCTCTCTGCCTCTCATTCTCTACCCATTGCTCATACAATTTATACCAAAATTGAATTTTCCCGTCGTGACCGTTGGACTACATGACTGTTCAAATTCAAAAAATGATGAGTTGTTGTCAAACACAGGTGTCAGAATTGCAATGTTGATCTGCTAAATCGACGTTTGGTACCAATGTCGGATTAGAAACTTCAATCATGACCTTTTTGATCGCTAAATAGAATAACTCTTCAAGGCAGAGTAACCATTTCATGTAATTCCGACAGAACAACCTACCCTTATATCGCTCATTTTGGTATAGCCTATGCTGAACAAAAAAATTAAAGGTCTATCGGTATAACCCATCGAAGTCGGCTGAACAACATTTTGTAATCCTGATAGTTTAAATTATCTCGATGACAACCTTATCAGATTATCTATTTCGATGACAACTTTCCACCACAATGATGCATATCAGGTTAACTATCCCAATGCCCATATTGATACCTTATCGGAATAACTATTTGAAGTCGGCTGAATAGGATTTTACAAAACCAATAGTATAAACTATCTTGATAACCACAATGATACCCTTAAATTGGTTTAACCTATCTTGATAATAGTAATGACAACTTTTTATCACAATGACATCTTATCGGTATAACTTATCCCGATAACAGAAATGACAACATTTTGAGCAACTTTATAAATTTGAAAATCATGACTCCAATTTTGACAAACAGACCCAAAAACATGAAATAACATTACAAATGGTCTCAATAGACCTTATTGAATCAAAATAGACCTAACCCAAACTCCTACACCAAATTGACACATTGACTAAACCTTAGGTGCTCCTTCACCAAACACCAGAGCTTGAAAATTTTCCATGTCCCTTGGAAACTAGATTGTCCTTGTCCATCTTTGACCTTTTGAGGTATCATCCCTACTTGAGTGCCTTGAACTAGTTTCATCATCACAGTTGCTTCATGCTTGCCATATCTGTCCTTTGATTCTTGCCAAACTCTCCTAGCTCCTTGTCCGATCACTTTTCCTTTATGCCTCAGGTTCTCTATCACTAGAACTCCCAATCCACCATATTTAACAGACCCAAAATGCTTTGTTATTGTAGAACCCAACTTCTTATCAGTTTCTTTTTCAGCTATAGGACAAATTAGAGTCCCAACTAGGATTGATTTATCCCCCTTCCAACCACCTTGTGGCTGCACATACACCTGATCTTTAGCTTTTGTTTGGTCTATTTTAGGTACCAAAACCTTATCTCTGTCATCCTTGACTGAAATAATCTGTAAAAATTCTAACTTGGTATCTCCAAACATAGGAGTGACTGCAACTTTTCTTGACTCATCTTCACTTAGTTTCACCAACTCCTCCTTCCCAACCAAGATATTTTTTGTTGCCTTGCCACTTTCTTCTTCAGTCTCTTGCAATGGGGTTAATACAAAAATTTTTCCTTCCTTCTCAATGGTGTAGGTATTCCTTCCACCATCATAAAGTGTTTGCCTATCAAATTGCCATGGTTTTCCACGAATTAGATGGCAACAATCCATGGGTAAAATATCACAAAGTACCCTATCTTTGTATTATCCAATCTAAAAATCAATATAGGGTTGTTCATTTACCAAAAGTGACTGATTATCATTTACCCAAGATTCTCTATATGGTGCTTCATGAGGAATTATTTCTAGTTTCAGTTTATCTACCATCTCTCTAGACACCATATTATCAATGGAACTTGAATCTATTACTACCTTGCAAAACTTACCTTGGCATTTGCATGTGGTCCTAAACAAGCTCCTTCTTTGAGTCATCTCCTTCTCCTTAGATTCCTTCAAAAGTGTTTTTTTTAGCATCAATGCTTCACCTACTTCTAGAGCAACAATATAATTTGGAGGGCTGGCACTTTCACCTTCATCTTCCTGCACAATTTGGACTCTCTTTTCACCCCTTCTTTCACCACTTGATGTAGATCCTTGTCTCTCAAGATATTTTAATGCTCGGTGTCCAAACTCTTGACAATTACAGCACCTACCTGAAAATGTATTGGAACTCCTACCTCCACCAAATCTGCCTCTTGTGCCTCTACCTCTGAAATTTGCACCTTTCTCTTGACTCTTGTTTGCATCTTCTTGGATTTCATTTGATTGTCTTGAAGTAGAAAATTTTCCTCTACCCCTATTTGTCTTATCTTGTCTCCTCTTGATCTTTTATTCCACTCTAATGGCCAATTGAAAACATTCATCTACTATCCTTGAATTTACCACAACTAGTTCATCTTGAATGTTAAATCTAAGTCCACCCAGGTATCTACCAACCTTTTCAACCTCATCTTCCATCGTATCTGATCTTATGCTCAACTTGTAAAATTCATCAGTATAAGTTTTGATGTATAACTCTTTTTGTTTCAAACCTTGGAGTTTCTTATACAATTGAACTTCATAATCTTTAGGAAGAAACTTACACTTAAGTTTAGCAACCATCCAGTCCCAAGAAACTATTTTTTCTTTACCTCTCTTTCTCCTCTCAACTTGTTCACAGTCCCACCATAATAATGCATGTCCTTTTAGCTTTGTCTTTGCTATCTTCACATGTTTCTCATTAGGAACATCTTCACATTCAAAGTGATTGTCCATCGCTGCAATCCAATCTAGAAGCTCTTCTTCATCCAAATTACCTCCATACATAGGCAATTCAACTTTCACCTTATGTTTATCACCTTAAACTACTTTTATAAGTCTGATTGTCATCTGTTCCTCAAGGTCCAATTTCTCTTCTCCTTCTACTTCTTCTTCTTCACCCACATCATCCAAATAAACATTCCTTCTTTGATTAGACTCTAAGGCTTCAAGCCTTGCCAACACAACATTATAGGACTCCTGCAGCCTTGTATTCTTCTCTCTCAACTCTTGCAACTCTCTGGCAGTACCAACATTCTTAGGAGGCATCTTGTCTTTAATCACTTACTCACTCTTCTTTCAAACTTCTAGAATCTCCTTTCAACGAATCTACTCCCTTGCTATGATACCGCTTGATGCAATACAAAACCCCTTTCTACAAACTTACAACATTCAAAACACAGAATAGCCTTTTTAGAGACTCTCTGCTACAAGTGAACAGTCAAATTTCAACGAAACAAACTTATAGGTTCATCAAATTAGCAATACAAGATGTCATAACAACTGAGTCAGGGAGAACAGTCAAAATTCTGTTAGAACCCTAGCTATCCTCGCTACCAGGCAATCTCATGAACATAATCTGTAGAGTCTTTTTAACAACTCATAATTTCGAATCATTGGCAGTGGAAGGTAACACACACTCTACACCCACATTTGCTCACTTAAATCGTTTGAATCCAAATAGAAATAGAGCGAATTGTAGAAAATAA